>NW_026975133.1:0-167462 GCF_030014295.1 Loxodonta africana | reverse complement strand
CTTACGGGGTTTGTGTTGTTTGTGGTTAGGGTGTTAGTGTTGTTTGTCGTTAGGGGGTGAGCGTTGTTGGTTGTTAGAGGTTTAGGATTGTTTGTTGTTAGGGGTTCAGGGTTGTTTGTTGTTAGGGGGTTAAGGTTGTTTGTTGTTAGGAGGTTAGGGTTGTTTGTTGTTACAGGGTTAGGTTAGTTTCTTGTTAGGGATTTAGTGTTGTTTGTTGTTAGGGGGTTAGTGTTTGTTGTTAGGGGTTAGTGTTGTTTCTTGTTGGGGATTAGTGGTTTTTGTTTTTAGGGTGTTAGTGTTTGTTGTTAGGGGTTTAGGGTTGTTTGTTGTTAGGGGTTTAAGGTTGTTTGTTGTTAGGAGGTTAGGGTTGTTTGTTGTTACGGGGTTAGGTTAGTTTCTTGTTAGGGGTTTAGTGTTGTTTGTTGTTAGGGGGTTAGTGTTTGTTGTTAGGGGTTTAGGGTTGTTTTTTGTTGGGGTTTAGCAGTCTTTGTTGTTAGGGTGTTAGTGTTGTTTGCTGTTAGGGGTTTTGGGTTGTTTGTTGTTAGGGGTTTAAGGTTGTTTGTTGTTAGGAGGTTAGGGTTGTTTGTTGTTACAGGGTTTGGTTAGTTTCTTGTTAGGGGTTTAGTGTTGTTTGTTGTTAGGGGGTTAGTGTTTGTTGTTAGGGGTTTAGTATTGTTTCTTGTTGGGGTTTAGTGTTTTTTGTTGTTAGGGTGTTAGTGTTGTTTATTGTTAGGGGTTTAGGGTTGTTTGTTGTTAGGGGTTTAAGGTTGTTTGTTGTTAGGAGGTTAGGGTTGTTTGTTGTTACGGGGTTAGGTTAGTTTCTTGTTAGGGGTTTAGTGTTGTTTGTTGTTAGGGGGTTAGTGTTTGTTGTTATGGGTTTAGGGTTGTTTCTTGTTGGGGTTTAGTGGTTTTTGTTGTTAGGGTGTTAGTGTTGTTTGTGGTTAGGGGTTTAGGTTTGTTTGTTGTTAGGGGTTTAAGGTTGTTTGTTGTTAGGAGGTTAGGGTTGTTTGTTGTTACGGGGTTAGGTTAGTTTCTAGTTAGGGGTTTAGTGTTGTTTGTTGTTAGGGGGTTAGTGTTTGTTGTTAGGGGTTTAGGGTTGTTTCTTGTTGGGGTTTAGTAGTTTTTGTTGTTAGGGTGTTAGTGTTGTTTGTGGTTAGGGGGTTAGTGTTGTTGTTTGTTAGAGGGTTAGGGTTGTTTGTTGTTAGGAGGTTAGGGTTGTTTGTTCTTACAGGGTTAGGTTAGTTTCTTGTTAGGGGTTTAGTGTTGTTTGTTGTTAGGGGGTTAGTGTTTGTTGTTAGGGGTTCAGTGTTGTTTCTTGTTGGAGTTTAGTGGTTTTTGTTGTTAGAGTGTTAGTGTTGTTTGTTGTTAGGGGTTTAAGGTTGTTTGTTGTTAGAGGTTTAAGGTTCTTTGTTGTTAGGAGGATAGGGTTGTTTTTTGTTACGGGGTTAGGTTAGTTTCTTGTTAGGTGTTTAGTGTTGTTTGTTGTTAGGGGGTTAGTGTTTGTTGTTAGGGGTTTAGGGTTGTTTCTTGTTGGGGTTTAGTAGTTTTTGTTGTTAGGGTGTTAATGTTGTTTGTTGTTAGGGGGTTACTGTTGTTTGTTCTTACGGAGTTAGTGTTGTTTGTGGTTAGTTTGTTAGTGCTGTTTGTGGTTAGGGGGTGAGCGTTGTTGGTTTTTAGGGGGTTAGGATTGTTTGTTGTTAGGGATTTAGGGTTGTTTGCTGTTAGGGGGTTAAGGTTGTTTGTTGTTAGGAGGTTAGGGTTGTTTGTTGTTACAGGGTTAGTTTAGTTTCTTGTTAGGGGTTTAGTGTTGTTTGTTGTTAGGGGGTTAGTGTTTGTTGTTAGGGGTTTAGTGTTGTTTCTTGTTGGGGTTTAGTGGTTTTTGTTGTTAGGGTGTTAGTGTTGTTTGTTGTTAGGGGTTTAGGGTTTTTTGTTGTTAGGGGTTTAAGGTTGTTTGTTGTTAGGAGGTTAGGGTTGTTTGTTGTTACGGGGTTAGGTTAGTTTCTTGTTAGGGGTTTAGTGTTGTTTGTTGTTAGGGGGTTAGTGTTTGTTGTTAGGGGTTTAGGGTTGTTTCTTGTTGGGGTTTAGTAGTTTTTGTTGTTAGGGTGTTAGTGTTGTTTGTGGTTAGGGGGTTAGTGTGGTTTGTTCTTACGGGGTTAGTATTGTTTGTGTTTCGGGTGTTAGTGTTGCTTGTGGTTAGGGGGTGTGTGTTGTTGGTTGTTAGGGGGTTAGGATTGTTTGTTGTTAGGGGTTTAGGGTTGTTTGTTGTTAGGGGGTTAAGGTTGTTTGTTGTTAGGAGGTTAGGGTTGTTTGTTGTTACAGGGTTAGGTTAGTTTCTTGTTAGGGGTTTAGTGTTGTTTGTTGTTAGGGGTTAGTGTTTGTCGTTAGGGGTTGAGAGTTGTTTCTTGTTGGGGTTTACTGGTTTTTGTTGTTAGGGTGTTAATGTTGTTTGTTGTTAGGGGTTTAGGGTTGTTTGTTGTTAGGGGTTTAAGGTTGTTTGTTGTTAGGAGATTAGGGTGGTTTGTTGTTACGGGTTTAGGTTAGTTTCTTGTTAGGGGTTTAGTGTTGTTTGTTGTTAGGGGATTAGTGTTTGTTGTTAGGGGTTTAGGGTTGTTTCTTGTTGGGGTTTAGTAGTTTTTTTTGTTAGGGTGTTAGTGTTGTTTGTGGTTAGGGGGTTAAAGTTGTTTGTTCTTACGGGGTTAGTGTTGTTTGTGGTTAGGGGGTTAGGGTTGTTTGTTGTTACAGGGTTAGGTTAGTTTCTTTTTAAGGGTTTAGTGTTGTTTGTTTTTAGGGGGTTAGTGTTTTTTGTTAGGGGTTCAGTGTTGTTTCCTGTTAGAGTTTAGTGGTTTTTGTTGTTAGGGTGTTAGTGTTGTTTGTTGTTAGGGGTTTAGGGTTGTTTGTTGTTACGGGTTTAAGGTTGTTTGTTGTTAGGAGGTTAGGGTTGTTTGTTGTTACGGGGTTAGGTTAGTTTCTTGTTAGGGGTTTAGTGTTGTTTGTTGTTAGGGGGTTAGTGTTTGTTGTTAGGGGTTTAGGGTAGTTTCTTGTTGGGGTTTAGTAGTTTTAGTTGTTAGGGTGTTAGTGTTGTTTGTTGTTAGGGGGTTAGTGTTGTTGTTTGTTAGGGGGTTAGGGTTGTTTGTTGTTAGGAGGTTAGGGTTGTTTGTTGTTACAGGGTTAGGTTAGTTTCTTGTTAGGGGTTTAGTGTTGTTTGTTTTTAAGGGTTTAGTGTTTGTTCTTAGGGGTTTAGGGTTGTTTTTTGTTTGGGTTTAGTAGTTTTTGTTGTTACGGTGTTAGTGTTGTTTGTTGTTAGGGTGTTAGTGTTGTTTGTTCTTACGGGGTTAGTGTTGTTTGTGGTTAGGGTGTTATTGTTGTTTGTGGTTGGGGGTGAGCGTTGTTGGTTGTTCGAGTTTTAGGATTGTATGTTGTTAGGGATTTAGGGGTGTTTGCTGTTAGGGGGTTAAGGTTGCTTGTTGTTAGGAGGTTAGGGTTGTTTGTTGTTACAGGGTTAGGTTAGTTTCTTGTTAGGGGTTTAGTGTTGTTCGTTGTTAGGGGGTTAGTGTTTGTTGTTAGGGGTTCAGTGTTGTTTCTTGTTGGAGTTTAGTGGTTTTTGTTGTTAGGGTGTTAGTGTTGTTTGTTGTTAGGGGTTTAGGGTTGTTTGTTGTTAGGGGTTTAAGGTTGTTTGTTGTTAGGAGGTTAGGGTTGTTTGTTGTTACGGGGTCAGGTTAGTTTCTTGTTAGGTGTTTAGTGTTGTTTGTTGTTAGGGGGTTAGTGTTTGTTGTTAGGGGTTTAGGGTTGTTTCTTGTTGGGGTTTAGTAGTTTTTGTTGTTAGGGTGTTAGTGTTGTTTGTTGTTAGGGGGTTAGTGTTTTTTGTTCTTACGGGGTTAGTGTTGTTTGTGGTTAGGGTGTTAGTGTTGTTTGTGGTTAGGGGGTGAGCGTTGTTGGTTGTTAGGGGGTTAGGATTGTTTGTTGTTAGGGATTTAGGGTTGTTTGCTGTTAGGGGGTTAAGGTTGTTTGTTGTTAGGAGGTTTGGGTTGTTTGTTGTTACAGGGTTAGGTTAGTTTCTTGTTAGGGGTTTAGTATTCTTTGTTGTTAGGGTGTTAGTGCTTGTTGTTAGGGGTTTAGTGTTGTTTCTTGTTGGGGTTTAGTGGTTTTTGTTTTTAGGGTGTTAGTGTTGTTTCTTGTCAGGGGTTTAGGGTTGTTTGTTGTTAGGGGTTTAAGGTTGTTTGTTGTTAGGAGGTTAGGGTTGTTTGTTGTTAGGAGGTTAGGGTTGTTTGTTGTTACGGGGTTAGGTTACTTTTCTGTTAGGGGTTTAGTGTTGTTTGTTGTTAGGGGGTTAGTGTTTGTTGTTAGGGGTTTACTGTTATTTCTTTTTGGGGTTTAGTGGTTTTTGTTGTTAGGGTGTTAGTGTTGTTTGTTGTTAGGGGTTTAGGGTTGTTTGTTGTTAGGGGTTTAAGGTTGTTTGTTGTTAGGAGGTTAGGGTTGTTTGTTGTTACAGGGTTAGGTTAGTTTCTTGTTAGGGGGTTAGTGTTGTTTGTTCTTACGGGGTTAGTGTTGTTTGTGGTTAGGGTGTTAGTGTTGCTTGCGGTTAGGGGGTTAGCGTTGTTGGTTGTTAGGGGGTTAGGATTGGTTGTTGTTAGGGGTTTAGGGTTGTTTGTTGTTAGGGTGTTAAGGTTGTTTGTTGTTAGGAGGTTAGGGCTGTTTGTTGTTACAGGGTTAGGTTAGTTTCTTGTTAGGGGTTTAGTGTTGTTTGTTGTTAGGGGGTTAGTGTTTGTTGTTAGGGGTTTAGTGTTGTTTCTTGTTGGTGTTTAGTGGTTTTTTTGTTAGGGTGTTAGTGTTGTTTGTTGTCAGGGGTTTAGGGTTGTTTGTTGTTAGGGGTTTAAGGTTGTTTGTTGTTAGGAGGTTAGGGTTGTTTGTTGTTACGGGGTTAGGTTAGTTTCTTGTTAGGGGTTTAGTGTTGTTTGTTGTTAGGGGGTTAGTGTTTGTTGTTAGGGGTTTAGGGTTGTTTCTTGTTGGGGTTTAGTGGTTTTTGTTGTTAGGGTGTTAGTGTTGTTTCTGGTTAGGGGGTTAGTGTTGTTGTTCGTGGGTTTAGTGCTGTTTGTTGTTAGGGGGTTAGTGTTTGTTGTTAGGGGTTTAGTGTTTTTTCTTTTTGGGGTTTAGTGGTTTTTGTTGTTAGGGTGTTAGTGTTGTTTGTTGTTAGGGGTTTAGGGTTGTTTGTTGTTAGGGGTTTAAGGTTGTTTGTTGTTAGGAGGTTAGGGTTGTTTGTTGTTACGGGGTTAGGTTAGTTTCTTGTTAGGGGTTTAGTGTTGTTTGTTGTTAGGGGGTTAGTCTTTGTTGTTAGGGGTTTAGGGTTCTTTCTTGTTGGGGCTTAGTAGTTTTTGTTGTTAGGGTGTTAGTGTTGTTTGTGGTTACGGGGTTAGTGTTGTTTGTTCTTACGGGGTTAGTGTTGTTTGTGGTTAGGGTGTTAGTGTTGTTTGTGGTTAGGGGGTGAGCGTTGTTGGTTGTTAGGGGGTTAGGATTGTTTGTTGTTAGGGGTTTAGGATTGTTTCTTGTTAGGGGGTTAAGGTTGTTTGTTGTTAGGAGGTTAGGGTTCTTTGTTGTTACAGGGTTAGGTTAGTTTCTTTTTAGGGGTTTAGTGTTGTTTGTTGTTAGGGGGTTAGTGTTTTTTGTTAGGGGTTCAGTGTTGTTTCCTGTTAGATTTTAGTGGTTTTTGTTGTTAGGGTGTTAGTGTTGTTTGTTGTTAGGGGTTTAGGGTTGTTTGTTGTTAGGGGTTTAAGGTTGTTTGTTGTTAGGAGGTTAGGGTTGTTTGTTGTTACGGGGTTAGATTAGTTTCTTGTTAGGGGTTTAGTGTTGTTTGTTGTTAGGGGGTTAGTGTTTGTTGTTAGGGGTTCAGGGTTGTTTCTTGATGGGGTTTAGTAGTTTTTGTTGTTAGGGTGTTAGTGTTGTTTGTTGTTAGGGGGTTAGTGTTGTTTGTTCTTACGGGGTTAGTGTTGTTTGTGGTTAGGGTGTTAGTGTTGTTTGTGGATAGGAGGTGAGCGTTGTTGGTTGTTAGGGGGTTAGGATTGTTTGTTGTTAGGGGTTTAGGGTTGTTTGTTGTTAGGGGGTTACGGTTGTTTGTTGTTAGGAGGTTAGGGTTGTTTGTTGTTACAGGGTTAGGTTAGTTTCTTGTTAGGGGTTTAGTGTTGTTTGTTGTTAGGGGGTTAGTGTTTGTTGTTAGGGGTTTAGTGTTGTTTCTTGTTGGGGTTTAGTGTTTTTTGTTGTTAGGGTGTTAGTGTTGTTTGTTGTGAGGGGTTTAGTGTTGTTTGTTGTTAGGGGTTTAAGGTTGTTTGTTGTTAGGAGGTTAGGGTTGTTTGTTGTTACGGGGTTAGGTTAGTTTCTTGTTAGGGGTTTAGTGTTGTTTGTTGTTAGGGGGTTAGTGTTTGTTGTTAGGGGTTTAGGGTTGTTTCTTGTTGGGGTTTAGTAGTTTTTGTTGTTAGGGTGTTAGTGTTGTTTGTCGTTAGGGGGTTAGTGTTCTTTGTTCTTACGGGGTTAGTGTTGTTTGTGGTTAGGGTGTTAGTGCTGTTTGTGGTTAGGGGGTGAGCGTTGTTGGTTGTTAGGGGGTTAGGATTGGTTGTTGTGAGGGGTTTAGGGTTGTTTGTTGTTAGGGTGTTAAGGTTGTTTGTTGTTAGGAGGTTAGGGCTGTTTGTTGTTACAGGGTTAGGTTAGTTTCTTGTTAGGGGTTTAGTGTTGTTTGTTGTTAGGGGGTTAGTGTTTGTTGTTAGGGGTTTAGTGTTGTTTCTTGTTGGGGTTTAGTGGTTTTTTTGTTAGGGTGTTAGTGTTGTTTGTTGCTAGGGGTTTAGGGTTGTTTGTTGTTAGGGGTTTAAGGTTGTTTGCTGTTAGGAGGTTAGGGTTGTTTGTTGTTAGGAGGTTAGTGTTGTTTGTTCTTACAGTGTTAAGTTAGTTTCTTGTTAGGGGTTTAGTGTTGTTTGTTGTTAGGGGGTTAGCGTTTGCTGTTAGGGGTTTAGTGTTGTTTCTTGTTGGGGTTTAGTGGTTTTTGTTGTTAGGGTGTTAGTGTTGTTTGTTTTTAGGGGGTTAAGGTTGTTTGTTGTTAGGAGGTTAGGGTTGTTTGTTGTTACAGGGTTAGGTTATTTTCTTGTTACGGGTTTAGGGTTGTTTGTTTTTACAGGGTTAGGTTATTTTCTTGTTACGGGTTTAGTGTTGTTTGTTGTTAGGGTTTTAGTGTTTGTTGTTAGGGGTTTAGTGTTGTTTCTTGTTAGGGTTTAGTGTTTTTTGTTGTTAGGGTGTTAGTGTTGTTTGTTGTTAGGGGTTTAGGGTTGTTTCTTGTTAGGGGTTTAAGGTTGTTTGTTGTTAGGAGGTTAGGGTTGTTTGTTGTTACAGGGTTAGGTTAGTTTCTTGTTAGGGGTTTAGTGTTGTTTGTTGTTAGGGGGTTAGTGTTTGTTGTTAGGGGTTTACTGTTTTTTCTTTTTGGGGTTTAGTGGTTTTTGTTGTTAGGGTGTTAGTGTTGTTTGTTGTTAGGGGTTTAGGGTTGTTTGTTGTTAGGGGTTTAAGGTTGTTTGTTGTTAGGAGGTTAGGGTTGTTTGTTGTTACAGGGTTAGGTTAGTTTCTTGTTAGGGGGTTAGTGTTGTTTGTTCTTACGGGGTTAGTGTTGTTTGTGGTTAGGGTGTTAGTGTTGCTTGCGGTTAGGGGGTTAGCGTTGTTGGTTGTTAGGGGGTTAGGATTGGTTGTTGTTAGGGGTTTAGGGTTGTTTGTTGTTAGGGTGTTAAGGTTGTTTGTTGTTAGGAGGTTAGGGCTGTTTGTTGTTACAGGGTTAGGTTAGTTTCTTGTTAGGGGTTTAGTGTTGTTTGTTGTTAGGGGGTTAGTGTTTGTTGTTAGGGGTTTAGTGTTGTTTCTTGTTGGTGTTTAGTGGTTTTTTTGTTAGGGTGTTAGTGTTGTTTGTTGTCAGGGGTTTAGGGTTGTTTGTTGTTAGGGGTTTAAGGTTGTTTGTTGTTAGGAGGTTAGGGTTGTTTGTTGTTACGGGGTTAGGTTAGTTTCTTGTTAGGGGTTTAGTGTTGTTTGTTGTTAGGGGGTTAGTGTTTGTTGTTAGGGGTTTAGGGTTGTTTCTTGTTGGGGTTTAGTGGTTTTTGTTGTTAGGGTGTTAGTGTTGTTTCTGGTTAGGGGGTTAGTGTTGTTGTTCGTGGGTTTAGTGCTGTTTGTTGTTAGGGGGTTAGTGTTTGTTGTTAGGGGTTTAGTGTTTTTTCTTTTTGGGGTTTAGTGGTTTTTGTTGTTAGGGTGTTAGTGTTGTTTGTTGTTAGGGGTTTAGGGTTGTTTGTTGTTAGGGGTTTAAGGTTGTTTGTTGTTAGGAGGTTAGGGTTGTTTGTTGTTACGGGGTTAGGTTAGTTTCTTGTTAGGGGTTTAGTGTTGTTTGTTGTTAGGGGGTTAGTCTTTGTTGTTAGGGGTTTAGGGTTCTTTCTTGTTGGGGCTTAGTAGTTTTTGTTGTTAGGGTGTTAGTGTTGTTTGTGGTTACGGGGTTAGTGTTGTTTGTTCTTACGGGGTTAGTGTTGTTTGTGGTTAGGGTGTTAGTGTTGTTTGTGGTTAGGGGGTGAGCGTTGTTGGTTGTTAGGGGGTTAGGATTGTTTGTTGTTAGGGGTTTAGGATTGTTTCTTGTTAGGGGGTTAAGGTTGTTTGTTGTTAGGAGGTTAGGGTTCTTTGTTGTTACAGGGTTAGGTTAGTTTCTTTTTAGGGGTTTAGTGTTGTTTGTTGTTAGGGGGTTAGTGTTTTTTGTTAGGGGTTCAGTGTTGTTTCCTGTTAGATTTTAGTGGTTTTTGTTGTTAGGGTGTTAGTGTTGTTTGTTGTTAGGGGTTTAGGGTTGTTTGTTGTTAGGGGTTTAAGGTTGTTTGTTGTTAGGAGGTTAGGGTTGTTTGTTGTTACGGGGTTAGATTAGTTTCTTGTTAGGGGTTTAGTGTTGTTTGTTGTTAGGGGGTTAGTGTTTGTTGTTAGGGGTTCAGGGTTGTTTCTTGATGGGGTTTAGTAGTTTTTGTTGTTAGGGTGTTAGTGTTGTTTGTTGTTAGGGGGTTAGTGTTGTTTGTTCTTACGGGGTTAGTGTTGTTTGTGGTTAGGGTGTTAGTGTTGTTTGTGGATAGGAGGTGAGCGTTGTTGGTTGTTAGGGGGTTAGGATTGTTTGTTGTTAGGGGTTTAGGGTTGTTTGTTGTTAGGGGGTTACGGTTGTTTGTTGTTAGGAGGTTAGGGTTGTTTGTTGTTACAGGGTTAGGTTAGTTTCTTGTTAGGGGTTTAGTGTTGTTTGTTGTTAGGGGGTTAGTGTTTGTTGTTAGGGGTTTAGTGTTGTTTCTTGTTGGGGTTTAGTGTTTTTTGTTGTTAGGGTGTTAGTGTTGTTTGTTGTGAGGGGTTTAGTGTTGTTTGTTGTTAGGGGTTTAAGGTTGTTTGTTGTTAGGAGGTTAGGGTTGTTTGTTGTTACGGGGTTAGGTTAGTTTCTTGTTAGGGGTTTAGTGTTGTTTGTTGTTAGGGGGTTAGTGTTTGTTGTTAGGGGTTTAGGGTTGTTTCTTGTTGGGGTTTAGTAGTTTTTGTTGTTAGGGTGTTAGTGTTGTTTGTCGTTAGGGGGTTAGTGTTCTTTGTTCTTACGGGGTTAGTGTTGTTTGTGGTTAGGGTGTTAGTGCTGTTTGTGGTTAGGGGGTGAGCGTTGTTGGTTGTTAGGGGGTTAGGATTGGTTGTTGTGAGGGGTTTAGGGTTGTTTGTTGTTAGGGTGTTAAGGTTGTTTGTTGTTAGGAGGTTAGGGCTGTTTGTTGTTACAGGGTTAGGTTAGTTTCTTGTTAGGGGTTTAGTGTTGTTTGTTGTTAGGGGGTTAGTGTTTGTTGTTAGGGGTTTAGTGTTGTTTCTTGTTGGGGTTTAGTGGTTTTTTTGTTAGGGTGTTAGTGTTGTTTGTTGCTAGGGGTTTAGGGTTGTTTGTTGTTAGGGGTTTAAGGTTGTTTGCTGTTAGGAGGTTAGGGTTGTTTGTTGTTAGGAGGTTAGTGTTGTTTGTTCTTACAGTGTTAAGTTAGTTTCTTGTTAGGGGTTTAGTGTTGTTTGTTGTTAGGGGGTTAGCGTTTGCTGTTAGGGGTTTAGTGTTGTTTCTTGTTGGGGTTTAGTGGTTTTTGTTGTTAGGGTGTTAGTGTTGTTTGTTTTTAGGGGGTTAAGGTTGTTTGTTGTTAGGAGGTTAGGGTTGTTTGTTGTTACAGGGTTAGGTTATTTTCTTGTTACGGGTTTAGGGTTGTTTGTTTTTACAGGGTTAGGTTATTTTCTTGTTACGGGTTTAGTGTTGTTTGTTGTTAGGGTTTTAGTGTTTGTTGTTAGGGGTTTAGTGTTGTTTCTTGTTAGGGTTTAGTGTTTTTTGTTGTTAGGGTGTTAGTGTTGTTTGTTGTTAGGGGTTTAGGGTTGTTTCTTGTTAGGGGTTTAAGGTTGTTTGTTGTTAGGAGGTTAGGGTTGTTTGTTGTTACAGGGTTAGGTTAGTTTCTTGTTAGGGGTTTAGTGTTGTTTGTTGTTAGGGGGTTAGTGTTTGTTGTTAGGGGTTTAGTGTTTTTTCTTTTTGGGGTTTAGTGGTTTTTGTTGTTAGGGTGTTAGTGTTGTTTGTTGTTAGGGGTTTAGGGTTGTTTGTTGTTAGGGGTTTAAGGTTGTTTGTTGTTAGGAGGTTAGGGTTGTTTGTTGTTACGGGGTTAGGTTAGTTTCTTGTTAGGGGTTTAGTGTTGTTTGTTGTTAGGGGGTTAGTCTTTGTTGTTAGGGGTTTAGGGTTCTTTCTTGTTGGGGCTTAGTAGTTTTTGTTGTTAGGGTGTTAGTGTTGTTTGTGGTTGCGGGGTTAGTGTTGTTTGTGGTTAGGGTGTTAGTGTTGTTTGTGGTTAGGGGGTGAGCGTTGTTGGTTGTTAGGGGGTTAGGATTGTTTGTTGTTAGGGGTTTAGGATTGTTTCTTGTTAGGGGGTTAAGGTTGTTTGTTGTTAGGAGGTTAGGGTTGTTTGTTGTTACAGGGTTAGGTTAGTTTCTTTTTAGGGGTTTAGTGTTGTTTGTTCTTAGGGGGTTAGTGTTTTTTGTTAGGGGTTCAGTGTTGTTTCCTGTTAGAGTTTAGTGGTTTTTGTTGTTAGGGTTTTAGTGTTGTTTTTGTTAGGGGTTTAGGGTTGTTTGTTGTTAGGGGTTTAAGGTTGTTTGTTGTGAGGAGGTTAGGGTTGTTTGTTGTTACGGGGTTAGGTTAGTTTCTTGTTAGGGGTTTAGTGTTGTTTGTTGTTAGGGGGTTAGTGTTTGTTGTTAGGGGTTTAGGGTTGTTTCTTGTTGGGGTTTAGTAGTTTTTGTTGTTAGGGTGTTAGTGTTGTTTGTGGATAGGGGGTTAGTGTTGATTGTTCTTACGGGGTTAGTGTTGTTTGTGGTTAGGGTGTTAGTGTTGTTTGTGGTTAGGGGGTGAGCGTTGTTGGTTGTTAGGGGGTTAGGATTGTTTGTTGTTAGGGGTTTAGGGTTGTTTCTTGTTAGGGGGTTAAGGTTGTTTGTTTTTAGGAGGTTAGGGTTTTTTGTTGTTACAGGGTTAGGTTAGTTTCTTGTTAGGGGTTTAGTGTTGTTTCTTGTTAGGGGGTTAGTGTTTGTTGTTAGGGGTTTAGTGTTGTTTCTGGTTGGGGTTTAGTGGTTTTTGTTGTTAGGGTGGTAGTGTTGTTTGTGGTTAGGGGTTTAGGGTTGTTTGTTGTTAGGGGTTTAAGGTTGTTTGTTGTTAGGAGGTTAGGGTTGTTTGTTGTTACAGGGTTAGGTTAGTTTCTAGTTAGCGGTTTAGTGTTGTTTGTTGTTAGGGGGTTAGTGTTTGTTGTTAGGGGTTTAGGGTTGTTTCTTGTTGGGGTTTAGTGGTTTTTGTTGTTAGGGTGTTAGTGTTGTTTGTGGTTAATGGGTTAGTGTTGTTGTTTGTTAGGGGATTAGGGTTGTTTGTTGTTAGGAGGTTAGGGTTGTTTGTTCTTACAGGGTTAGGTTAGTTTCTTGTTAGGGGTTTAGTGTTGTTTGTTGTTAGGGGGTTAGTGTTTGTTGTTAGTGGTTCAGTGTTGTTTCTTGTTGGAGTTTAGTGGTTTTTGTTGTTAGGGTGTTAGTGTTGTTTGCTGTTAGGGGTTTAGGGTTGTTTGTTGTTAGGGGTTTAAGGTTGTTTGTTGTTAGGAGGTTAGGGTTTTTTGTTGTTACGGGGTTAGGTTAGTTTCTTGTTAGGGGTTTAGTGTTGTTTGTTGTTAGAGGGTTAGTGTTTGTTGTTAGGGGTTTAGGGTTGTTTCTTGTTGGAGTTTAGTAGTTTTTGTTGTTAGGGTGTTAGTGTTGTTTGTTGTTAGGGGGTTAGTGTTGTTTGTTCTTACGGGGTTAGTGTTGTTTGTGGTTAGGGTGTTAGTGTTGCTTGCGGTTAGGGGGTTAGCGTTGTTGGTTGTTAGGGGGTTAGAATTGGTTGTTGTTAGGGGTTTAGGGTTGTTTGTTGTTAGGGGGTTAAGGTTGTTTGTTGTTAGGAGGTTAGGGCTGTTTGTTGTTACAGGGTTAGGTTAGTTTCTTGTTAGGGGTTTAGTGTTGTTTGTTGTTAGGGGGTTAGTGTTTGTTGTTAGGGGTTTAGTGTTGTTTCTTGTTGGGGTTTAGTGGTTTTTTTGTTAGGGTGTTAGTGTTGTTTGTTGTCAGGGGTTTAGGGTTGTTTGTTGTTAGGGGTTTAAGGTTGTTTGTTGTTAGGAGGTTAGGGTTGTTTGTTGTTACGGGGTTAGGTTAGTTTCTTGTTAGGGGTTTAGTGTTGTTTGTTGTTAGGGGGTTAGTGTTTGTTGTTAGGGGATTAGGGTTGTTTCTTGTTGGGGTTTAGAAGTTTTTGTTGTTAGGGTGTTAGTGTTGTTTGTTGTTAGGGGGTTAGTGTTGTTTGTTCTTACGGGGTTAGTGTTGTTTGTGGTTAGGGTGTTAGTTCTGTTTGTGGTTAGGGGGTGAGCGTTGTTGTTTGTTAGGGGGTTAGGATTGTTTGTTGTTAGGGATTTAGGGTTGTTTGCTGTTAGGGGGTTAAGGTTGTTTGTTGTTAGGAGGTTAGGGTTGTTTCTTGTTACAGGGTTAGGTTAGTTTCTTGTTAGGGGTTTAGTGTTGTTTGTTGTTAGGGGGTTAGAGTTTGTTGTTAGGGGTTTAGTGTTGTTTCTTGTTGGGGTTTAGTGGTTTTTTTGTTAGGGTGTTAGTGTTGTTTGTTGTTAGGGGGTTAAGGTTGTTTGTTGTTAGGAGGTTAGGGTTGTTTGTTGTTGCAGGGTTAGGTAAGTTTCTTGTTAGGGGTTTAGTGTTGTTTGTTGTTAGGGGGTTAGTGTTTGTTGTTAGGGGTTTCGTGTTGTTTCTTGTTGCGGTTTAGTGGTTTTTGTTGTTAGGGTGTTAGTGTTGTTTGTGGTTAGGGGGTTAGTGTTGTTGTTCGTGGGTTTAGTGCTGTTTGTTGTTAGGGGGTTAGTCTTTGTTGTTAGGGGTTTAGGGTTCTTTCTTGTTGGGGCTTAGTAGTTTTTGTTGTTAGGGTGTTAGTGTTGTTTGTGGTTACGGGGTTAGTGTTGTTTGTTCTTTCGGGGTTAGTGTTGTTTGTGGTTAGGGTGTTAGTGTTGCTTGTGGTTGGGGGTGAGCGTTGTTGGTTGTTAGGGGGTTAGGATTGTTTGTTGTTCGGGGTTTAGGATTGTTTCTTGTTAGGGGGTTAAGGTTGTTTCTTGTTAGGAGGTTAGGGTTGTTTGTTGTTACAGGGTTAGGTTAGTTTCTTTTTAGGGGTTTAGTGTTGTTTGTTGTTAGGGGGTTAGTGTTTTTTGTTAGGGGTTCAGTGTTGTTTCCTGTTAGAGTTTAGTGGTTTTTGTTGTTAGGGTGTTAGTGTTGTTTGTTGTTAGGGGTTTAGGGTTGTTTGTTGTTAGGGGTTTAAGGTTGTTTGTTGTTAGGAGGTTAGGGTTGTTTGTTGTTACGGGGTTAGGTTAGTTTCTTGTTAGGGGTTTAGTGTTGTTTGTTGTTAGGGGGTTAGTTTTTGTTGTTAGGGGTTCAGGGTTGCTTCTTGATGGGGTTTAGTAGTTTTTGTTGTTAGGGTGTTAGTGTTGTTTGTTGTCAGGGGTTTAGGGTTGTTTGTTGTTAGGGGTTTAGTGTTGTTTGTTGTTAGGGGGTTAGTGTTTGTTGTTAGGGGTTTAGGGTTGTTTCTTGTTGGGGTTTAGTAGTTTTTGTTGTTAGGGTGTTAGTGTTGTTTGTGGTTAGGGGGTTAGTGTTCTTTGTTCTTACGGGGTTAGTGTTGTTTGTGGTTAGGGTGTTAGTGCTGTTTGTGGTTAGGGGGTGAGCGTTGTTGGTTGTTAGGGGGTTAGGATTGGTTGTTGTTAGGGATTTAGGGTTGTTTGTTGTTAGCGTGTTAAGGTTGTTTGTTGTTAGGAGGTTAGGGCTGTTTGTTGTTACAGGGTTAGGTTAGTTTCTTGTTAGGGGTTTAGTGTTGTTTGTTGTTAGGGGGTTAGTGTTTGTTGTTAGGGGTTTAGTGTTGTTTCTTGTTGGGGTTTAGTGGTTTTTTTGTTATGGTGTTAGTGTTGTTTGTTGTTAGGGGTTTAGGGTTGTTTGTTGTTAGGGGTTTAAGGTTGTTTGCTGTTAGGAGGTTAGGGTTGTTTGTTGTTAGGAGGTTAGTGTTGTTTGTTCTTACAGTGTTAAGTTAGTTTCTTGTTAGGGGTTTAGTGTTGTTTGTTGTTAGGGGGTTAGTGTTTGCTGTTAGGGGTTTAGTGTTGTTTCTTGTTGGGGTTTAGTGGTTTTTGTTGTTAGGGTGTTAGTGTTGTTTGTTTTTAGGGGGTTAAGGTTGTTTGTTGTTAGGAGGTTAGGGTTGTTTGTTGTTACAGGGTTAGGTTATTTTCTTGTTACGGGTTTAGGGTTGTTTGTTTTTACAGGGTTAGGTTATTTTCTTGTTACGGGTTTAGTGTTGTTTGTTGTTAGGGTTTTAGTGTTTGTTGTTACGGGTTTAGTGTTGTTTCTTGTTACGGTTTAGTGTTTTTTGTTGTTAGGGTGTTAGTGTTGTTTGTTGTTAGGGGTTTAGGGTTGTTTGTTGTTAGGGGTTTAAGGTTGTTTGTTGTTAGGAGGTTAGGGTTGTTTGTTGTTACAGGGTTAGGTTAGTTTCTTGTTAGGGGTTTAGTGTTGTTTGTTGTTAGGGGGTTAGTGTTTGTTGTTAGGGGTTTAGTGTTTTTTCTTTTTGGGGTTTAGTGGTTTTTGTTGTTAGGGTGTTAGTGTTGTTTGTTGTTAGGGGTTTAGGGTTGTTTGTTGTTAGGGGTTTAAGGTTGTTTGTTGTTAGGAGGTTAGGGTTGTTTGTTGTTACGGGGTTAGGTTAGTTTCTTGTTAGGGGTTTAGTGTTGTTTGTTGTTAGGGGGTTAGTCTTTGTTGTTAGGGGTTTAGGGTTCTTTCTTGTTGGGGCTTAGTAGTTTTTGTTGTTAGGGTGTTAGTGTTGTTTGTGGTTGCGGAGTTAGTGTTGTTTGTGGTTAGGGTTTTAGTGTTGTTTGTGGTTAGGGGGTGAGTGTTGTTGGTTGTTAGGGGGTTAGGATTGTTTGTTGTTAGGGGTTTAGGATTGTTTCTTGTTAGGGGGTTAAGGTTGTTTGTTGTTAGGAGGTTAGGGTTGTTTGTTGTTACGGGGTTAGGTTACTTTCTTGTTAGGGGTTTAGTGTTGTTTGTTGTTAGGGGGTAAGTGTTTGTTGTTAGGGGTTTACTGTTATTTCTTTTTGGGGTTTAGTGGTTTTTGTTGTTAGGGTGTTAGTGTTGTTTGTTGTTAGGGGTTTAGGGTTGCTTGTTGTTAGGGGTTTAAGGTTGTTTGTTGTTAGGAGGTTAGGGTTGTTTCTTGTTAGAAGGTTAGGGTTGTTTGTTGTTACAGGGTTAGGTTAGTTTCTTGTTAGTGGTTTAGTGTTGTTTGTTGTCAGGGGGTTAGTGTTTGTTGTTAGGGGTTTAGGGTTGTTTCTTGTTGCGGTTTAGTAGTTTTTGTTGTTAGGGTGTTAGTGTTGTTTGTTTTTAGGGGGTTAGTGTTGTTTGTTCTTACGGGGTTAGTGTTGTTTGTGGTTAGGTTGTTAGTGTTGTTTGTGGTTAGGGGGTGGGCGTTGTTGGTTGTTAGGGGGTTAGGATTGTTTGTTGTTAGGGGTTTAGGGTTGTTTGTTGTTAGGGGGTTAAGGTTGTTTGTTGTTAGGAGGTTAGGGTTGTTTGTTGTTACAGGGTTAGGTTAGTTTCTTGTTAGGGGTTTAGTGTTGTTTCTTGTTAGGGGGTTAGTGTTTGTTGTTAGGGGTTTCGTGTTGTTTCTTGTTGGGGTTTAGTGGTTTTTGTTGTTAGGGTGTTAGTGTTGTTTGTTATTAGGGGTTTAGGGTTGTTTGTTGTTAGGGGTTTAAGGTTGTTTGTTGTTAGGAGGTTAGGGTTGTTTGTTGTTACGGGGTTAGGTTAGTTTCTTGTTAGGGGTTTAGTGTTGTTTGTTGTTAGGGGGTTAGTGTTTGCTGTTCGGGGTTTAGGGTTGTTTCTTGTTGGGGTTTAGTAGTTTTTGTTGTTAGAGTGTTAGTGTTGTTTGTGGTTAGGGGGTTAGTGTTGTTTGTTCTTACGGGGTTAGTGTTGTTTGTGGTTAGGGTGTTAGTGTTGTTTGTGGTTGGGGGTGAGCGTTGTTGGTTGTTCGGGTTTTAGGATTGTATGTTGTTAGGGATTTATTGGTGTTTGCTGTTAGGGGTTTAAGGTTGTTTGTTGTTAGGAGGTTAGGGTTGTTTGTTGTTACAGGTTTAGGTTAGTTTCTTGTTAGGGGTTTAGTGTTGTTTGTTGTTAGGGGGTTAGTGTTTGTTGTTAGGGGTTCAGTGTTGTTTCTTGTTGGAGTTTAGTGGTTTTTGTTGTTAGGGTGTTAGTGTTGTTTGTTGTTAGGGGTTTAGGGTTGTTTGTTGTTAGGGGTTTAAGGTTGTTTGTTGTTAGGAGGTTAGGGTTGTTTGTTGTTACGGGGTTAGGTTAGTTTCTTGTTAGGTGTTTAGTGTTGTTTGTTGTTAGGGGGTTAGTGTTTGTTGTTAGGGGTTTAGGGTTGTTTCTTGTTGGGGTTTAGTAGTTTTTGTTGTTAGGGTGTTAGTGTTGTTTGTTGTTAGGGGGTTAGTGTTTTTTGTTCTTACGGGGTTAGTGTTGTTTGTGGTTAGGGTGTTAGTGTTGTTTGTTGTTAGGAGGTGAGCGTTGTTGGTTGTTAGGGGGTTAGGATTGTTTGTTGTTAGGGATTTAGGGTTGTTTGCTGTTAGGGGGTTAAGGTTGTTTGTTGTTAGGAGGTTTGGGTTGTTTGTTGTTACAGGGTTAGGTTAGTTTCTTGTTAGGGGTTTAGTGTTGTTAGTTGTTAGGGGGTTAGTGTTTGTTGTTAGGGGTTTAGTGTTGTTTCTTGTTGGGGTTTAGTGGTTTTTGTTTTTAGGGTGTTAGTGTTGTTTGTTGTTAGGGGTTTAGGGTTGTTTGTTGTTAGGGGTTTAAGGTTGTTTGTTGTTAGGAGGTTAGGGTTGTTTGTTGTTACGGGGTTAGGTTACTTTCTTGTTAGGGGTTTAGTGTTGTTTGTTGTTAGGGGGTTAGTGTTTGTTGTTAGGGGTTTACTGTTATTTCTTGTTGGGGTTTAGTGGTTTTTGTTGTTAGGGTGTTAGTGTTGTTTGTTGTTAGGGGTTTAGGGTTGTTTGTTGTTAGGGGGTTAAGGTTGTTTGTTGTTAGGAGGTTAGGGTTGTTTGTTGTTATGGGGTTAGGTTAGTTTCTTGTTAAGGGTTTAGTGTTGTTTGTTGTTAGGGGGTTAGTGTTTGTTGTTAGGGGTTTAGGGTTGTTTCTTGTTGGGGTTTAGTAGTTTTTGTTATTAGGGTGTTAGTGTTGTTTGTGGTTAGGGGGTTAGTGTTGTTGTTTGTTAGGGTGTTAGGGTTGTTTGTTGTTACAGGGTTAGGTTAGTTTCTTGTTAGGGTTTAGTGTTGTTTGTTGTTAGGGGGTTAGTGTTTGTTTTTAGGCGTTTAGTGCTGTTTCTTGTTGGGGTTTAGTGGTTTTTGTTGTTAGGGTGTTAGTATTGTTTGTTGTTAGTGGTTCAGGGTTGTTTGTTGTTAGGGGTTTCAGGTTGTTTGTTCTTAGGAGGTTAGGGTTGTTTGTTGTTACGGGGTTAGGTTAGTTTCTTGTTAGGGGTTTAGTATTGTTTGCTGATAGGGGGTTAGTGTTTGTTGTTAGGGGTTTAGGATTGCTCCTTGTTTGGGTTTAGTAGTTTTTGTTGTTAGGGTGTTAGTGTTGTTTGTGGTTAGGGGGTTAGTGTTGTTGTTTGTTAGGGGGTTAGGGTTGTTTGTTGTTAGGAGGTTAGGGTTGTTTGTTGTTACAGGGTTAGGTTAGTTTCTTGTTAGGGTTTTAGTGTTGTTTGTTGTTAGGGGGTTAGTATTTGTTGTTAGGGGTTTAGGGTTGTTTCTTGTTGGGGTTTAGTAGTTTTTGTTGTTAGGGTGTTAGTGTTGTTTGTGATTAGGTGGTTAGTGTTGTTGTTTGTTAGGTGGTTAGGGTTGTTTGTTGTTAGAAAGTTAGGGTTGTTTGTTGTTAGGGGTTTAGGATTGTTTGTTGTTAGGGGGTTAGGGTTGTTTGTTGTTAGGGGTTTAGAGTAGTTTATTTTTGGGGGTTAGTGTTGTTTGTTGTTAGGTTGTTAGGATTGTTGTTAGGGGGTTAGTGGTGTTTGTTGTTAGGGGGTTAGTGTTTTTTGTTGTTAGGGGGTTAGTGTTGTTTCTTGCTAGAGAGTTAGGGTTCTTTGTTGTTAGGGGCTTAGGGTTGTTTGTTGTTAGTGGGTTAGAGTAGTTTGTTATTGGGGGTTAGGGTTGTTTGTTGTTGGGGGTTAGGGTTGTTGTTAGGTGGTTAGTGTTGTTTCTATTTAGGGGTTTCGGGTTGTTTCTTTTTGAGGTTTAGTGGTTTTTGTTGTTAGGGTGTTAGTGTTGTTTGTGGTTATGGGGTTAGTGTTGTTTGTATTTAGGGGTTTAGGGTTGTTTCTTGTTGGGCTTTAGTGGTTTTTGTTGTTAGGGTGTTAGTGTTGTTTGTTCTTACTTGGTTAGTGTTGTTTGTGGTTAGGGTGTTAGTGTTGTTTGTGGTTAGGGGGTCAGCGTTGTTGGTTGTTAGGGGGTTAGGATTGTTTGTTGTTAGGGGTTTAGGGTTGTTTGTTGTTAGGGGGTTAGTGTTTCTTGTTAGGGGTTTAGGGTTGTTTCTTGTTGCGGTTTAGTAGTTTTTGTTGTTAGGGTGTTAGTGTTGTTTGTTGTTATGGGGTTACTGTTGTTTGTTCTTACGGGGTTAGTGTTGTTTGTGGTTAGGTTGTTAGTGCTGTTTGTGGTTAGGGGGTGAGCGTTGTTGGTTGTTAGGGGGTTAGGATTGTTTGTTGTTAGGGATTTAGGGTTGTTTGCTGTTAGGGGGTTAAGGTTGTTTGTTGTTAGGAGGTTAGGGTTGTTTGTTGTTACAGGGTTAGGTTAGTTTCTTGTTAGGGGTTTAGTGTTGTTTGTTGTTAGTGGGTTAGTGTTTGTTGTTAGGGGTTTAGTGTTGTTTCTTGTTGGGGTTTATTGGTTTTTGTTGTTAGGGTGTTAGTGTTGTTTGTTGTTAGGGGTTTAGGGTTGTTTGTTGTTAGGGGTTTAAGGTTGTTTGTTGTTAGGAAGTTAGGGTTGTTTGTTGTTACGGGGTTAGGTTAGTTTCTTGTTAGGGGTTTAGTGTTGTTTGTCGTTAGGGGGTTAGTGTTTGTTGTTAGGGGTTTAGGGTTGTTTCTTGTTGGGGTTTAGTAGTTTTTGTTGTTAGGGTGTTAGTGTTGTTTGTGATTAGGGGGTTAGTGTTGTTGTTTTTTAGGGGGTTAGGGTTGTTTGTTCTTAGAAGGTTAGGGTTGTTTGTCGTTAGGGGTTTAGGGTTGTTTGTTGTTAGGGGGTTAGGATTGTTTGTTGTTAGGGGTTTAGAGTAGTTTATTTTTAGGGGGTTAGTGTTGTTTGTTGTTAGGTTGTTAGGATTGTTGTTAGGGGGTTAGTGGTGTTTGTTGTTAGGGGGTTAGTGTTTTTTGTTGTTAGGTTGTTAGTGTTGTTTCTTGTTAGAGAGTTAGGGTTCTTTGTTGTTAGGGGCTTAGGGTTGTTTGTTGTTAGTGGGTTAGAGTAGTTTGTTATTGGGGGTTAGGGTTGTTGTTAGGTGGTTAGTGTTGTTTCTATTTAGGGGTTTCGGGTTGTTTCTTTTTGAGGTTTAGTGGTTTTTGTTGTTAGGGTGTTAGTGTTGTTTGTGGTTAGGGGGTTAGTGTTGTTTGTGGTTAGGGGGTGAGCGTTGTTGGTTGTTAGGGGGTTAGGATTGTTTGTTGTTAGGGGTTTAGGGTTGTTTGTTGTTAGTTGGTTAAGGTTGTTTGTTGTTAGGAGGTTAGAGTTGTTTGTTGTTACGGGGTTAGGTTAGTTTCTTGTTAGGGGTTTAGTGTTGTTTGTTGTTAGGGGGTTACTGTTTGTTGCTAGGGGTTTAGGGTTGTTTCTTGTTGGGGTTTAGTGGTTTTTGTTGTTAGGGTGTTAGTGTTGTTTGTGGTTAGGGGGTTAGTGTTGTTGTTTGTTAGGTGGTTAGGGTTGTTTGTTGTAAGAAGGTTAGGGTTGTTTGTTGTTACAGGGTTAGGTTAGTTTCTTGTTAGTGGTTTAGTGTTGTTTGTTGTCAGGGGGTTAGTGTTTGTTGTTAGGGGTTTAGGGTTGTTTCTTGTTGCGGTTTAGTAGTTTTTGTTGTTAGGGTGTTAGTGTTGTTTGTTTTTAGGGGGTTAGTGTTGTTTGTTCTTACGGGGTTAGTGTTGTTTGTGGTTAGGGTGTTAGTGTTGTTTGTGGTTAGGGGGTGGGCGTTGTTGGTTGTTAGGGGGTTAGGATTGTTTGTTGTTAGGGGTTTAGAGTTGTTTGTTGTTAGGGGGTTAAGGTTGTTTGTTGTTAGGAGGTTAGGGTTGTTTGTTGTTACAGGGTTTGGTTAGTTTCTTGTTAGGGGTTTAGTGTTGTTTGTTGTTAGGGGGTTAGTGTTTGTTGTTAGGGGTTTAGTGTTGTTTCTTGTTGGGGTTTAGTGGTTTTTGTTGTTAGGGTGTTAGTGTTGTTTGTTGTTAGGGGTTTAGGGTTGTTTGTTGTTAGGGGTTTAAGGTTGTTTGTTGTTAGGAGGTTAGGGTTGTTTGTTGTTACGGGGTTAGGTTAGTTTCTTGTTAGGGGTTTAGTGTTGTTTGTTGTTAGGGGGTTAGTGTTTGTTGTTAGGGGTTTAGGGTTGTTTCTTGTTGGGGTTTAGTAGTTTTTGTTGTTAGGGTGTCAGTGTTGTTTGTGGTTGGGGGTTAGTGTTGTTTGTTCTTACGGGGTTAGTGTTGTTTGTGGTTAGGGTGTTAGTGTTGTTTGTGGTTAGGGGGTGAGCGTTGTTGGTTGTTAGGGGGTTAGGATTGTTTGTTGTTAGGGGTTTAGGGTTGTTTGTTTTTAGGGGGTTAAGGTTGTTTGTTGTTAGGAGGTTAGAGTTGTTTGTTGTTACGGGGTTAGGTTAGATTCTTGTTAGGGGTTTAGTGTTGTTTGTTGTTAGGGGGTTAGTGTTTGTTGTTAGGGGTTTACTGTTGTTTCTTGTTGGGGTTTAGTGTTTTTTGTTGTTAGGGTGTTAGTGTATGTTTGTTGTTAGGAGTTTAGGGTTGTTTGTTGTTAGGGGTTTAAGGTTGTTTGTTGTTAGGAGGTTAGGGTTGTTTGTTGTTATGGGGTTAGGTTAGTTTCTGGTTAGGGGTTTAGTGTTGTTTGTTGTTAGGGGGTTAGTGTTGGTTCTTAGGGGTTTAGGGTTGTTTCCTGTTGGGGTTTAGTAGTTTTTGTTGTTAGGGTGTTAGTGTTGTTTGTTGTTAGTGGGTTAGTGTTGTTGTTTGTTAGGGGGTTAGGGTTGTTTGTTGTTAGGAGGTTAGGGTTGTTTGTTGTTACAGGGTTAGGTTAGTTTCTTGTTAGGGGTTTAGTGTTGTTTGTTGTTAGGGGGTTAGTGTTTGTTGTTAGGGGTTCAGTGTTGATTCTTTTTGGAGTTTAGTGGTTTTTGTTGTTAGGGTGTTAGTGTTGTTTGTTGTTAGGGGTTTAGGGTAGTTTGTTGTTAGGGGTTTAAGGTTGTTTGTTGTTAGGAGGTTAGGGTTGTTTGTTGTTACGGGGTTAGGTTAGTTTCTTGTTAGGTGTTTAGTGTTGTTTGTTTTTAGGGGTTTAGTGTTTGTTCTTAGGGATTTAGGGTTGTTTCTTGTTGGGGTTTAGTAGTTTTTGTTGTTACGGTGTTAGTGTTGTTTGTTGTTAGGGTGTTAGTGTTGTTTGTTCTTACGGGGTTAGTGTTGTTTGTGGTTAGGGTGTTACTGTTGTTTGTGGTTGGGGGTGAGCGTTGTTGGTTGTTCGGGTTTTAGGATTGTATGTTGTTAGGGATTTAGGGGTGTTTGCTGTTAGGGGGTTAAGGTTGTTTGTTGTTAGGAGGTTAGGGTTGTTTGTTGTTACAGGGTTAGGTTAGTTTCTTGTTAGGGGTTTAGTGTTGTTTGTTGTTAGGGGGTTAGTGTTTGTTGTTAGGGGTTTAGGGTTGTTTCTTGTTGGGGTTTAGTAGTTTTTGTTGTTAGGGTGTCAGTGTTGTTTGTGGTTGGGGGTTAGTGTTGTTTGTTCTTACGGGGTTAGTGTTGTTTGTGGTTAGGGTGTTAGTGTTGTTTGTGGTTAGGGGGTGAGCGTTGTTGGTTGTTAGGGGGTTAGGATTGTTTGTTGTTAGGGGTTTAGGGTTGTTTGTTTTTAGGGGGTTAAGGTTGTTTGTTGTTAGGAGGTTAGAGTTGTTTGTTGTTACGGGGTTAGGTTAGATTCTTGTTAGGGGTTTAGTGTTGTTTGTTGTTAGGGGGTTAGTGTTTGTTGTTAGGGGTTTACTGTTGTTTCTTGTTGGGGTTTAGTGTTTTTTGTTGTTAGGGTGTTAGTGTATGTTTGTTGTTAGGAGTTTAGGGTTGTTTGTTGTTAGGGGTTTAAGGTTGTTTGTTGTTAGGAGGTTAGGGTTGTTTGTTGTTATGGGGTTAGGTTAGTTTCTGGTTAGGGGTTTAGTGTTGTTTGTTGTTAGGGGGTTAGTGTTGGTTCTTAGGGGTTTAGGGTTGTTTCCTGTTGGGGTTTAGTAGTTTTTGTTGTTAGGGTGTTAGTGTTGTTTGTTGTTAGTG
Source organism: Loxodonta africana (assembly GCF_030014295.1). Lineage (NCBI taxonomy): Eukaryota > Metazoa > Chordata > Mammalia > Proboscidea > Elephantidae > Loxodonta > Loxodonta africana. The sequence goes on along the minus strand of NW_026975133.1, from coordinate 144,409 downwards.
GGTTAGTGTTGTTGTTTGTTAGGGGGTTAGGGTTGTTTGTTGTTAGGAGGTTAGGGTTGTTTGTTGTTACAGGGTTAGGTTAGTTTCTTGTTAGGGGTTTAGTGTTGTTTGTTGTTAGGGGGTTAGTGTTTGTTGTTAGGGGTTCAGTGTTGATTCTTTTTGGAGTTTAGTGGTTTTTGTTGTTAGGGTGTTAGTGTTGTTTGTTGTTAGGGGTTTAGGGTAGTTTGTTGTTAGGGGTTTAAGGTTGTTTGTTGTTAGGAGGTTAGGGTTGTTTGTTGTTACGGGGTTAGGTTAGTTTCTTGTTAGGTCTTTAGTGTTGTTTGTTTTTAGGGGTTTAGTGTTTGTTCTTAGGGATTTAGGGTTGTTTCTTGTTGGGGTTTAGTAGTTTTTGTTGTTACGGTGTTAGTGTTGTTTGTTGTTAGGGTGTTAGTGTTGTTTGTTCTTACGGGGTTAGTGTTGTTTGTGGTTAGGGTGTTACTGTTGTTTGTGGTTGGGGGTGAGCGTTGTTGGTTGTTCGGGTTTTAGGATTGTATGTTGTTAGGGATTTAGGGGTGTTTGCTGTTAGGGGGTTAAGGTTGTTTGTTGTTAGGAGGTTAGGGTTGTTTGTTGTTACAGGGTTAGGTTAGTTTCTTGTTAGGGGTTTAGTGTTGTTTGTTGTTAGGGGGTTAGTGTTGTTAGGGGTTCAGTGTTGTTTCTTGTTGGAGTTTAGTGGTTTTTGTTGTTAGGGTGTTAGTGTTGTTTGTTGTTAGGGGTTTAGGGTTGTTTGTTGTTAGGGGTTTAAGGTTGTTTGTTGTTGGGAGGTTAGGGTTGTATGTTGTTACAGGGTTAGGTTAGTTTCTTGTTAGGGGTTTAGTGTTGTTTGTTGTTAGGGGGTTAGTGTTTGTTGTTAGGGGTTTAGGGTTGTTTCTTGTTGGGGTTTAGTAGTTTTTTTGTTAGGGTGTTAGTGTTGTTTGTTGTTAGGGGTTAGTGTTTTTTGTTCTTACGGGGTTAGTGTTGTTTGTGGTTAGGGTGTTAGTGTTTGTTGTTAGGGGGTGAGCGTTGTTGGTTGTTAGGGGGTTAGGATTGTTTGTTGTTAGGGATTTAGGGTTGTTTGCTGTTAGGGGGTTAAGGTTGTTTGTTGTTAGGAGGTTTGGGTTGTTTGTTGTTACAGGGTTAGGTTAGTTTCTTGTTAGGGGTTTAGTGTTGTTAGTTGTTAGGGGTTAGTGTTTGTTGTTAGGGGTTTAGAGTAGTTTATTTTTAGGGGGTTAGTGTTGTTTGTTGTTAGGTTGTTAGGATTGTTGTTAGGGGGTTAGTGGTGTTTGTTGTTAGGGGGTTAGTGTTTTTTGTTCTTAGGGGGTTAGTGTTGTTTCTTGTTAGAGAGTTCGGGTTCTTTGTTGTTAGGGGCTTAGGGTTGTTTGTTGTTAGTGGGTTAGAGTAGTTTGTTGTTGGGGGTTAGGGTTGTTTGTTGTTAGGGGGTTAGGGTTGTTGTTAAGTGGTTAGTGTTGTTTCTATTTAGGGGTTTCAGGTTGTTTCTTGTTGAGGTTTAGTGGTTTTTGTTGTTAGGGTGTTAGTGTTGTTTGTGATTAGGGGGTTAGTGTTGTTTGTATTTAGGGGTTTAGGGTTGTTTCTTGTTGGGCTTTAGTGGTTTTTGTTGTTACGGTGTTAGTGTTGTTGTTAGGGGGTTAGTGTTGTTTGTTCTTACGGGGTTAGTGTTGTTTGTGGTTAGGGTGTTAGTGTTGTTTTTGGTTAGGGGGTGAGCGCTGTTGGTTGTTAGGGGGTTAGGATTGTTTGTTGTTAGGGGTTTACGGGTGTTTGTTGTTAGGGGGTTAAGGTTGTTTCTTGTTAGGAGGTTAGGGTTGTTTGTTGTTACAGGGTTAGGTTAGTTTCTTCTTAGGGGTTTAGTGTTGTTTGTTGTCAGGGGGTTAGTGTTTGTTGTTAGGGATTTAGTGTTGTTTGTGGTTAGGGTGTTAGTGTTGTTTGTGCTTAGGGGGTGAGCGTTGTTGGTTGTTACGGGGTTAGGATTGTTTGTTGTTAGGGATTTAGGGTTGTTTGCTGTTAGGGGGTTAAAGTTGTTTGTTGTTAGGAGGTTAGGGTTGTTTGTTGTTACAGGGTTAGGTTAGTTTCTTGTTAGGGGTTTAGTGTTTGTTCTTAGGGGGTTAGTGTTTGTTGTTAGGGGTTTAGTGTTGTTTCTTGTTGGGGTTTAGTGGTTTTTGTTGTTAGGGTGTTAGTGTTGTTTGTTGTTAGGGGTTTAAGGTTGTTTGTTGTTAGGAGGTTAGGGTTGTTTGTTGTTACGGGGTTAGGTTAGTTTCTTGTTAGGGGTTTAGTGTTGTTTGTTGTTAGGGGGTTAGTGTTTGTTGTTAGGGGTTTAGGGTTGCTTCTTGTTGGGGTTTAGTAGTTTTTGCTGTTAGGGTGTTAGTGTTGTTTGTGGTTAGGGGTTTAGTGTTGTTTGTTCTTACGGGGTTAGTGTTGTTTGTGGTTAGGGTGTTAGTGTTGTTTGTGGTTAGGGGGTGAGCGTTATTGGTTGTTAGGGGGATAGGATTGTTTGTTGTTAGGGGTTTAGGGTTGTTTCTTGTTAGGGGGTTAAGGTTGTTTGTTGTTAGGAGGTTAGGATTGTTTGTTGTTACAGGGTTAGGTTAGTTTCTTGTTAGGGGATAAGTGTTGTTTGTTGTTAGGGGGTTAGTGTTTGTTGTTAGGGGTTTAGTGTTGTTTCTTGTTGGGGTTTAGTGTTTTTTGTTGTTAGGGTGTTAGTGTTGTTTATTGTTAGGGGTTTAGGTTTGTTTGTTGTTAGGGGTTTAAGGTTGTTTGTTGTTAGGAGGTTAGGGTTGTTTGTTGTTACGGGGTTAGGTTAGTTTCTAGTTAGGGGTTTAGTGTTGTTTGTTGTTAGGGGGTTAGTGTTTGTTGTTAGGGGTTTAGGGTTGTTTCTTGTTGGGGTTTAGTAGTTTTTGTTGTTAGGGTGTTAGTGTTGTTTGTGGTTAGGGGGTTAGTGTTGTTGTTTGTTAGAGGGTTAGGGTTGTTTGTTGTTAGGAGGTTAGGGTTGTTTGTTCTTACAGGGTTAGGTTAGTTTCTTGTTAGGGGTTTAGTGTTGTTTGTTGTTAGGGTGTTAGTGTTTGTTGTTAGGGGTTCAGTGTTGTTTCTTGTTGGAGTTTAGTGGTTTTTGTTGTTAGGGTGTTAGTGTTGTTTGTTGTTAGGGGGTTAAGGTTGTTTGTTGTTAGGAGGTTAGGGTTGTTTGTTGTTACAGGGTTAGTTTAGTTTCTTGTTAGGGGTTTATTGTTGTTTGTTGTTAGGGGGTTAGTGTTTGTTGTTAGGGGTTTAGTGTTGTTTCTTTTTGGGGTTTAGTGGTTTTTGTTGTTAGGGTGTTAGTGTTGTTTGTTGTTAGGGGTTTAGGGTTGTTTGTTGTTAGGGGTTTAAGGTTGTTTGTTGTTAGGAGGTTAGGGTTGTTTGTTGTTACGGGGTTAGGTTAGTTTCTTGTTAGGGGTTTAGTGTTGTTTGTTGTTAGGGGGTTAGTGTTTGTTGTTCGGGGTTTAGGGTTGTTTCTTGTTGGGGTTTAGTAGTTTTTGTGGTTAGAGTGTTAGTGTTGTTTGTGGTTAGGGGGTTAGTGTTGTTTGTTCTTACGGGGTTAGTGTTGTTTGTGGTTAGGGTGTTAGTGTTGTTTGTGGTTAGGGGGTGAGCGTTGTTGGTTGTTAGGGGGTTACGATTGTTTGTTGATAGGGGTTTAGGGTTGTTTGATGTTAGGGGGTAAAGGTTTTTTGTTGTTAGGAGGTTAGGGTTGTGTGTTGTTACAGGGTTAGGTTAGTTTCTTGTTAGGGGTTTAGTGTTCTTTGTTGTTAGGGGTTAGTGTTTGTTGTTATTGGTTTAGTGTTGTTTCTTGTTGGGGTTTACTGGTTTTTGTTGTTAGGGTGTTAATGTTCTTTGTTGTTAGGGGTTTAGGGTTGTTTGTTGTTAGGGGTTTAAGGTTGTTTGTTGTTAGGAGGTTAGGGTTGTTTGTTGTTACAGGGTTAGGTTAGTTTCTTGTTAGGGGTTTAGTGTTGTTTGTTGTTAGGGGGTTAGTGTTTGTTGTTAGCGGTTTAGGGTTGTTTCTTGTTGGGGTTTAGTAGTTTTTTTTGTTAGGGTGTTAGTGTTGTTTGTGGTTAGGGGGTTAGTGTTTTTTGTTCTTACGGGGTTAGTGTTGTTTGTGGTTAGGGTGTTAGTGTTGTTTGTTGTTAGGGGGTGAGCGTTTTTGGTTGTTAGGGGGTTAGGATTGTTTGTTGTTAGGGATTTAGGGTTGTTTGCTGTTAGGGGGTTAAGGTTGTTTGTTGTTAGGAGGTTTGGGTTGTTTGTTGTTACAGGGTTAGGTTAGTTTCTTGTTAGGGGTTTAGTGTTGTTAGTTGTTAGGGGGTTAGTGTTTGTTGTTAGGGGTTTAGTGTTGTTTCTTGTTGGGGTTTAGTGGTTTTTGTTGTTAGAGTGTTAGTGTTTGTTGTTAGGGGTTTAGGGTTGTTTGTTGTTAGGGGTTTAAGGTTGTTTGTTCTTATGAGGTTAGGGTTTTTTGTTGTTACGGGGTTAGGTTAGTTTCTTGTTAGGGGTTTAGTGTTTTTTCTTGTTAGGGGGTTAGTGTTTGTTGTTAGGGGTTTGGGTTGTTTCTTGTTGGGGTTTAGTAGTTTTTGTTGTTAGGGTGTTAGTGTTGTTTGTTGTTAGGGGGTTAGTGTTGTTTGTTCTTACGGGGTTAGTGTTGTTTGTGGTTAGGGTGTTAGGGTTGTTTGTGGTTAGGGGGTGAGCGTTGTTGGTTGTTAGGGGGTTAGGATTGTTTATTGTTAGGGGTTTAGGGTTGTTTGTTGTTAGGGGTTTAAGGTTGTTTGTTTTTAGGAGGTTAGGGTTGTTTGTTGTTACGGGGTTAGGTTAGTTTCTTGTTAGGGGTTTAGTGTTGTTTGTTGTTAGGGGGTTAGTGTTTGTTGTTAGGGGTTTAGTGTTGTTTCTTGCTGGGGTTTAGTGGTTTTTGTTGTTAGGGTGTTAGTGTTGTTTGTGGTTAGGGGTTTAGGTTTGTTTGTTGTTAGGGGTTTAAGGTTGTTTGTTGTTAGGAGGTTAGGGTTGTTTGTTGTTACGGGGTTAGGTTAGTTTCTAGTTAGGGGTTTAGTGTTGTTTGTTGTTAGGGGGTTAGTGTTTGTTGTTAGGGGTTTAGGGTTGTTTCTTGTTGGGGTTTAGTAGTTTTTGTTGTTAGGGTGTTAGTGTTGTTTGTGGTTAGGGGGTTAGTGTTGTTGTTTGTTAGAGGGTTAGGGTTGTTTGTTGTTAGGAGGTTAGGGTTGTTTGTTCTTACAGGGTTAGGTTAGTTTCTTGTTAGGGGTTTAGTGTTGTTTGTTGTTAGGGGGTTAGTGTTTGTTGTTAGGGGTTCAGTGTTGTTTCTTGTTGGAGTTTAGTGGTTTTTGTTGTTAGGGTGTTAGTGTTGTTTGTTGTTAGGGGGTTAAGGTTGTTTGTTGTTAGGAGGTTAGGGTTGTTTGTTGTTACAGGGTTAGTTTAGTTTCTTGTTAGGGGTTTAGTGTTGTTTGTTGTTAGGGGGTTAGTGTTTGTTGTTAGGGGTTTAGTGTTGTTTCTTGTTGGGGTTTAGTGGTTTTTGTTGTTAGGGTGTTATTGTTGTTTTTTGTTAGGGGTTTAGGGTTGTTTGTTGTTAGGGGTTTAAGGTTGTTTGTTGTTAGGAGGTTAGGGTTGTTTGTTGTTACGGGGTTAGGTTAGTTTCTTGTTAGGGGTTTAGTGTTGTTTGTTGTTAGGGGGTTAGTGTTTGTTGTTCGGGGTTTAGGGTTGTTTCTTGTTGGGGTTTAGTAGTTTTTGTTGTTAGAGTGTTAGTGTTGTTTGTGGTTAGGGGGTTAGTGTTGTTTGTTCTTACGGGGTTAGTGTTGTTTGTGGTTAGGGTGTTAGTGTTGTTTGTGGTTAGGGGGTGAGCGTTGTTGGTTGTTAGGGGGTTACGATTGTTTGTTGATAGGGGTTTAGTGTTGTTTGATGTTAGGGGGTAAAGGTTTTTTGTTGTTAGGAGGTTAGGGTTGTTTGTTGTTACAGGGTTAGGTTAGTTTCTTGTTAGGGGTTTAGTGTTGTTTGTTGTTAGGGGTTAGTGTTTGTTGTTAGGGGTTTAGTGTTGTTTCTTGTTGGAGTTTACTGGTTTGTGTTGTTAGGGTGTTAATGTTGTTTGTTGTTAGGGGTTTAGGGTTGTTTGTTGTTAGGGGTTTAAGGTTGTTTGTTGTTAGGAGGTTAGGGTTGTTTGTTGTTACAGGGTTAGGTTAGTTTCTTGTTAGGGGTTTAGTGTTGTTTGTTGTTAGGGGGTTAGTGTTTGTTGTTAGGGGTTTAGGGTTGTTTCTTGTTGGGGTTTAGTAGTTTTTTTTGTTAGGGTGTTAGTGTTGTTTGTTGTTAGGGGTTTAGGGTTGTTTGTTGCTAGGGGTTTAAGGTTGTTTGTTGTTAGGAGGTTAGGGTTGTTTGTTGTTACAGGGTTAGGTTAGTTTCTTGTTAGGGGTTTAGTGTTGTTTGTTGTTAGGGGGTTAGTGTTTGTTGTTAGGGGTTTAGTGTTGTTTCTTGTTGGGGTTTAGTGGTTTTTGTTGTTAGGGTGTTAGTGTTGTTTGTTGTTAGGGGTTTAGGGTTGTTTGTTGTTAGGGGTTTAAGGTTGTTTGTTGTTAGGAGGTTAGGGTTGTTTGTTGTTACGGGGTTAGGTTAGTTTCTTGTTAGGGGTTTAGTGTTGTTTGTTGTTAGGGGGTTAGTGTTTGTTGTTAGGGGTTTAGGGTTGTTTCTTGTTGGGGTTTAGTAGTTTTTGTTGTTAGGGTGTTAGTGTTGTTTGTGGTTGGGGGTTAGTGTTGTTTGTTCTTACAGGGTTAGTGTTGTTTGTGGTTAGGGTGTTAGTGTTGTTTGTGGTTAGGGGGTGAGCGTTGGTTGTTAGGGGGTTAGGATTGTTTGTTGTTAGGGGTTTAGGGTTGTTTGTTGTTAGGGGGTTAAGGTTGTTTGTTGTTAGGAGGTTAGAGTTGTTTGTTGTTACGGGGTTAGGTTAGATTCTTGTTAGGGGTTTAGTGTTGTTTGTTGTTAGGGGGTTAGTGTTTGTTGTTAGGGGTTTACTGTTGTTTCTTGTTGGGGTTTAGTGTTTTTTGTTGTTAGGGTGTTAGTGTATGTTTGTTGTTAGGAGTTTAGGGTTGTTTGTTGTTAGGGGTTTAAGGTTGTTTGTTGTTAGGAGGTTAGGGTTGTTTGTTGTTATGGGGTTAGGTTAGTTTCTGGTTAGGGGTTTAGTGTTGTTTGTTGTTAGGGGGTTAGTGTTTGTTCTTAGGGGTTTAGGGTTGTTTCTTGTTGGGGTTTAGTACTTTTTGTTGTTAGGGTGTTAGTGTTGTTTGTTGTTAGGGGGTTAGTGTTGTTTTTTGTTAGGGGGTTAGTGTTGTTTGTTGTTAGGGTGTTAGTGTTGTTTCTTCTTACGGGGTTAGTGTTGTTTGTGGTTAGGGTGTTATTGTTTTTTGTGGTTGGGGGTGAGCGTTGTTGGTTGTTCGGGTTTTAGGATTGTATGTTGTTAGGGATTTATTGGTGTTTGCTGTTAGGGGGTTAAGGTTGTTTGTTGTTAGGAGGTTAGGGTTGTTTGTTGTTACAGGGTTAGGTTAGTTTCTTGTTAGGGGTTTAGTGTTGTTTGTTGTTAGGGGGTTAGTGTTTGTTCTTAGGGGTTCAGTGTTGTTTCTTGTTGGAGTTTAGTGGTTTTTGTTGTTAGGGTGTTAGTGTTGTTTGTTGTTAGGGGTTTAGGGTTGTTTGTTGTTAGGGGTTTAAGGTTGTTCGTTGTTAGGAGGTTAGGGTTGTTTGTTGTTACGGGGTTAGGTTAGTTTCTTGTTAGGTGTTTAGTGTTGTTTGTTGTTAGGGGGTTAGTGTTTGTTGTTAGGGGTTTAGGGTTGTTTCTTGTTGGGGTTTAGTAGTTTTTGTTGTTAGGGTGTTAGTGTTGTTTGTTGTTAGGGGGTTAGTGTTGTTTGTTCTTACGGGGTTAGTGTTGTTTGTGGTTAGGGTGTTAGTGTTGTTTGTTGTTAGGGGGTGAGCGTTGTTGGTTGTTAGGGGGTTAGGATTGTTTGTTGTTAGGGATTTAGGGTTGTTTGCTGTTAGGGGGTTAAGGTTGTTTGTTGTTAGGAGGTTTGGGTTGTTTGTTGTTACAGGGTTAGGTTAGTTTCTTGTTAGGGGTTTAGTGTTGTTAGTTGTTAGGGGGTTAGTGTTTGTTGTTAGGGGTTTAGTGTTGTTTCTTGTTGGGGTTTAGTGGTTTTTGTTTTTAGGGTGTTAGTGTTGTTTGTTGTTAGGGGTTTAGGGTTGTTTGTTGTTAGGGGTTTAAGGTTGTTTGTTGTTAGGAGGTTAGGGTTGTTTGTTTTTACGGGGTTAGGTTACTTTCTTGTTAGGGGTTTAGTGTTGTTTGTTGTTAGGGGGTTAGTGTTTGTTGTTAGGGGTTTACTGTTATTTCTTGTTGGGGTTTAGTGGTTTTTGTTGTTAGGGTGTTAGTGTTGTTTGTTGTTAGGGGTTTAGGGTTGTTTGTTGTTAGGGGGTTAAGGTTGTTTGTTGTTAGGAGGTTAGGGTTGTTTGTTGTTATGGGGTTAGGTTAGTTTCTTGTTAAGGGTTTAGTGTTGTTTGTTGTTAGGGGGTTAGTGTTTGTTGTTAGGGGTTTAGGGTTGTTTCTTGTTGGGGTTTAGTGGTTTTTGTTGTTAGGGTGTTAGTGTTGTTTGTGATTAGGTGGTTAGTGTTGTTGTTTGTTAGGTGGTTAGGGTTGTTTGTTGTTAGAACGTTAGGGTTGTTTGTTGTTAGGGGTTTAGGATTGTTTGTTGTCAGGGGGTTAGGGTTGTTTGTTGTTAGGGGTTTAGAGTAGTTTATTTTTGGGGGTTAGTGTTGTTTGTTGTTAGGTTGTTAGGATTGTTGTTAGGGGGTTAGTGGTGTTTGTTGATAGGGGGTTAGTGTTTTTTGTTGTTAGGGGGTTAGTGTTGTTTCTTGTTAGAGAGTTAGGGTATTTTGTTGTTAGGGGCTTAGGGTTGTTTGTTGTTAGTGGGTTAGAGTAGTTTGTTATTGGGGGTTAGGGTTGTTTGTTGTTGGGGGTTAGGGTTGTTAGGTGGTTAGTGTTGTTTCTATTTAGGGGTTTCGGGTTGTTTCTTTTTGAGGTTTAGTGGTTTTTGTTGTTAGGGTGTTAGTGTTGTTTGTGGTTAGGGGGTTAGTGTTGTTTGTGGTTAGGGGGTGAGCGTTGTTGGTTGTTAGGGGGTTAGGATATTTGTTGTTAGGGGTTTAGGGTTGTTTGTTGTTAGGGGGTTAAGATTGTTTGTTGTTAGGAGGTTAGGGTTGTTTGTTGTTACAGGGTTAGGTTAGTTTCTTGTTAGGGGTTTAGTGTTGTTTGTTGTTAGGGGGTTAGTGTTTGTTGTTAGGGGTTTAGGGTTGTTTCTTGTTGGGGTTTAGTGGTTTTTGTTGTTAGGGTGTTAGTGTTGTTTGTGGTTAGGGGGTTAGTGTTGTTGTTTGTTAGGTGGTTAGGGTTGTTTGTTGTTAGAAGGTTAGGGTTGTTTGTTGTTACAGGGTTAGGTTAGTTTCTTGTTAGTGGTTTAGTGTTGTTTGTTGTCAGGGGGTTAGTGTTTGTTGTTAGGGGTTTAGGGTTGTTTCTTGTTGCGGTTTAGTAGTTTTTGTTGTTAGGGTGTTAGTGTTGTTTGTTTTTAGGGGGTTAGTGTTGTTTGTTCTTACGGGGTTAGTGTTGTTTGTGGTTAGGGTGTTAGTGTTGTTTGTGGTTAGGGGGTGGGCGTTGTTGGGTGTTAGGGGGTTAGGATTGTTTGTTGTTAGGGGTTTAGAGTTGTTTGTTGTTAGGGAGTTAAGGTTGTTTGTTGTTAGGAGGTTAGGGTTGTTTGTTGTTACAGGGTTAGGTTAGTTTCTTGTTAGGGGTTTAGTGTTGTTTGTTGTTAGGGGGTTAGTGTTTGTTGTTAGGGGTTTAGTGTTGTTTCTTGTTGGGGTTTAGTGGTTTTTGTTGTTAGGGTGTTAGTGTTGTTTGTTGTTAGGGGTTTAGGGTTGTTTGTTGTTAGGGGTTTAAGGTTGTTTGTTGTTAGGAGGTTAGGGTTGTTTGTTGTTACGGGGTTAGGTTAGTTTCTTGTTAGGGGTTTAGTGTTGTTTGTTGTTAGGGGGTTAGTGTTTGTTGTTAGGGGTTTAGGGTTGTTTCTTGTTGGGGTTTAGTAGTTTTTGTTGTTAGGGTGTCAGTGTTGTTTGTGGTTGGGGGTTAGTGTTGTTTGTTCTTACGGGGTTAGTGTTGTTTGTGGTTAGGGTGTTAGTGTTGTTTGTGGTTAGGGGTGAGCGTTGTTGGTTGTTAGGGGGTTAGGATTGTTTGTTGTTAGGGGTTCAGGGTTGTTTGTTGTTAGGGGGTTAAGGTTGTTTGTTGTTAGGAGGTTAGAGTTGTTTGTTGTTACGGGGTTAGGTTAGATTCTTGGTAGGGGTTTAGTGTTGTTTGTTGTTAGGGGGTTAGTGGTTGTTGTTAGGGGTTTACTGTTGTTTCTTGTTGGGGTTTAGTGTTTTTTGTTGTTAGGGTGTTAGTGTATGTTTGTTGTTAGGAGTTTAGGGTTGTTTGTTGTTAGGGGTTTAAGGTTGTTTGTTGTTAGGAGGTTAGGGTTGTTTGTTGTTATGGGGTTAGGTTAGTTTCTGGTTAGGGGTTTAGTGTTGTTTGTTGTTAGGGGGTTAGTGTTGGTTCTTAGGGGTTTAGGGTTGTTTCCTGTTGGGGTTTAGTAGTTTTTGTTGTTAGGGTGTTAGTGTTGTTTGTTGTTAGTGGGTTAGTGTTGTTGTTTGTTAGGGGGTTAGGGTTGTTTGTTGTTCGGAGGTTAGGGTTGTTTGTTGTTACAGGGTTAGGTTAGTTTCTTGTTAGGGGTTTAGTGTTGTTTGTTGTTAGGGGTTAGTGTTTGTTGTTAGGGGTTCAGTGTTGATTCTTTTTGGAGTTTAGTGGTTTTTGTTGTTAGGGTGTTAGTGTTGTTTGTTGTTACGGGTTTAGGGTAGTTTGTTGTTAGGGGTTTAAGGTTGTTTGTTGTTAGGAGGTTAGGGTTGTTTGTTGTTACGGGGTTAGGTTAGTTTCTTGTTAGGTCTTTAGTGTTGTTTGTTTTTAGGGGTTTAGTGTTTGTTCTTAGGGGTTTAGGGTTGTTTCTTGTTGGGGTTTAGTAGTTTTTGTTGTTACGGTGTTAGTGTTGTTTGTTGTTAGGGTGTTAGTGTTGTTTGTTCTTACGGGGTTAGTGTTGTTTGTGGTTAGGGTGTTACTGTTGTTTGTGGTTGGGGGTGAGCGTTGTTGGTTGTTCGGGTTTTAGGATTGTATGTTGTTAGGGATTTAGGGGTGTTTGCTGTTAGGGGGTTAAGGTTGTTTGTTTTTAGGAGGTTAGGGTTGTTTGTTGTTACAGGGTAAGGTTAGTTTCTTGTTAGGGGTTTAGTGTTGTTTGTTGTTAGGGGGTTAGTGTTTGTTGTTAGGGGTTCAGTGTTGTTTCTTGTTGGAGTTTAGTGGTTTTTGTTGTTAGGGTGTTAGTGTTGTTTGTTGTTAGGGGTTTAGGGTTGTTTGTTGTTAGGGGTTTAAGGTTGTTTGTTGTTGGGAGGTTAGGGTTGTATGTTGTTACGGGGTTAGGTTAGTTTCTTGTTAGGGGTTTAGTGTTGTTTGTTGTTAGGGGGTTAGTGTTTGTTGTTAGGGGTTTAGGGTTGTTTCTTGTTGGGGTTTAGTAGTTTTTGTTGTTAGGGTGTTAGTGTTGTTTGTTGTTAGGGGGTTAGTGTTTTTTGTTCTTACGGGGTTAGTGTTGTTTGTGGTTAGGGTGTTAGTGTTGTTTGTTGTTAGGGGGTGAGCGTTGTTGGTTGTTAGGGGGTTAGGATTGTTTGTTGTTAGGGATTTAGGGTTGTTTGCTGTTAGGGGGTTAAGGTTGTTTGTTGTTAGGAGGTTTGGGTTGTTTGTTGTTACAGGGTTAGGTTAGTTTCTTGTTAGGGGTTTAGTGTTGTTAGTTGTTAGGGGTTAGTGTTTGTTGTTAGGGGTTTAGAGTAGTTTATTTTTAGGGGGTTAGTGTTGTTTGTTGTTAGGTTGTTAGGATTGTTGTTAGGGGGTTAGTGGTGTTTGTTGTTAGGGGGTTAGTGTTTTTTGTTCTTAGGGGGTTAGTGTTGTTTCTTGTTAGAGAGTTCGGGTTCTTTGTTATTAGGGGCTTAGGGTTGTTTGTTGTTAGTGGGTTAGAGTAGTTTGTTGTTGGGGGTTAGGGTTGTTTGTTGTTAGGGGGTTAGGGTTGTTGTTAAGTGGTTAGTGTTGTTTCTATTTAGGGGTTTCAGGTTGTTTCTTGTTGAGGTTTAGTGGTTTTTGTTGTTAGGGTGTTAGTGTTGTTTGTGATTAGGGGGTTAGTGTTGTTTGTATTTAGGGGTTTAGGGTTGTTTCTTGTTGGGCTTTAGTGGTTTTTGTTGTTACGGTGTTAGTGTTGTTGTTAGGGGGTTAGTGTTGTTTGTTCTTACGGGGTTAGTGTTGTTTGTGGTTAGGGTGTTAGTGTTGTTTTTGGTTAGGGGGTGAGCGTTGTTGGTTGTTAGGGGGTTAGGATTGTTTGTTGTTAGGGGTTTACGGGTGTTTGTTGTTAGGGGGTTAAGGTTGTTTCTTGTTAGGAGGTTAGGGTTGTTTGTTGTTACAGGGTTAGGTTAGTTTCTTCTTAGGGGTTTAGTGTTGTTTGTTGTCAGGGGGTTAGTGTTTGTTGTTAGGGATTTAGTGTTGTTTGTGGTTAGGGTGTTAGTGTTGTTTGTGGTTAGGGGGTGAGCGTTGTTGGTTGTTACGGGGTTAGGATTGTTTGTTGTTAGGGATTTAGGGTTGTTTGCTGTTAGGGGGTTAAAGTTGTTTGTTGTTAGGAGGTTAGGGTTGTTTGTTGTTACAGGGTTAGGTTAGTTTCTTGTTAGGAGTTTAGTGTTTGTTGTTAGGGGGTTAGTGTTTGTTGTTAGGGGTTTAGTGTTGTTTCTTGTTGGGGTTTAGTGGTTTTTGTTGTTAGGGTGTTAGTGTTGTTTGTTGTTAGGGGTTTAAGGTTGTTTGTTGTTAGGAGGTTAGGGTTGTTTGTTGTTACGGGGTTAGGTTAGTTTCTTGTTAGGGGTTTAGTGTTGTTTGTTGTTAGGGGGTTAGTGTTTGTTGTTAGGGGTTTAGGGTTGTTTCTTGTTGGGGTTTAGTAGTTTTTGTTGTTAGGGTGTTAGTGTTGTTTGTGGTTAGGGGTTTAGTGTTGTTTGTTCTTACGGGGTTAGTGTTGTTTGTGGTTAGGGTGTTAGTGTTGTTTGTGGTTAGGGGGTGAGCGTTGTTGGTTGTTAGGGGGATAGGATTGTTTGTTGTTAGGGGTTTAGGGTTGTTTCTTGTTAGGGGGTTAAGGTTGTTTGTTGTTAGGAGGTTAGGATTGTTTGTTGTTACAGGGTTAGGTTAGTTTCTTCTTAGGGGTTTAGTGTTGTTTGTTGTTAGGGGGTTAGTGTTTGTTGTTAGGGGTTTAGTGTTGTTTCTTGTTGGGGTTTAGTGTTTTTTGTTGTTAGGGTGTTAGTGTTGTTTATTGTTAGGGGTTTAGGTTTGTTTGTTGTTAGGGGTTTAAGGTTGTTTGTTGTTAGGAGGTTAGGGTTGTTTGTTGTTACGGGGTTAGGTTAGTTTCTAGTTAGGGGTTTAGTGTTGTTTGTTGTTAGGGGGTTAGTGTTTGTTGTTAGGGGTTTAGGGTTGTTTCTTGTTGGGGTTTAGTAGTTTTTGTTGTTAGGGTGTTAGTGTTGTTTGTGGTTAGGGGGTTAGTGTTGTTGTTTGTTAGAGGGTTAGGGTTGTTTGTTGTTAGGAGGTTAGGGTTGTTTGTTCTTACAGGGTTAGGTTAGTTTCTTGTTAGGGGTTTAGTGTTGTTTGTTGTTAGGGGGTTAGTGTTTGTTGTTAGGGGTTCAGTGTTGTTTCTTGTTGGAGTTTAGTGGTTTTTGTTGTTAGGGTGTTAGTGTTGTTTGTTGTTAGGGCTTAAGGTTGTTTGTTGTTAGGAGGTTAGGGTTGTTTGTTGTTACAGGGTTAGTTTAGTTTCTTGTTAGGGGTTTAGTGTTGTTTGTTGTTAGGGGGTTAGTGTTTGTTGTTAGGGGTTTAGTGTTGTTTCTTGTTGGGGTTTAGTGGTTTTTGTTGTTAGGGTGTTAGTGTTGTTTGTTGTTAGGGGTTTAGGGTTGTTTGTTGTTAGGGGTTTAAGGTTGTTTGTTGTTAGGAGGTTAGGGTTGTTTGTTGTTACGGGGTTAGGTTAGTTTCTTGTTAGGGGTTTAGTGTTGTTTGTTGTTAGGGAGTTAGTGTTTGTTGTTCGGGGTTTAGGGTTGTTTCTTGTTGGGGTTTAGTAGTTTTTGTTGTTAGAGTGTTAGTGTTGTTTGTGGTTAGGGGGTTAGTGTTGTTTGTTCTTACGGGGTTAGTGTTGTTTGTGGTTAGGGTGTTAGTGTTGTTTGTGGTTAGGGGGTGAGCGTTGTTGGTTGTTAGGGGGTTACGATTGTTTGTTGATAGGGGTTTAGGGTTGTTTGATGTTAGGGGGTAACGGTTTTTTGTTGTTAGGAGGTTAGGGTTGTTTGTTGTTACAGGGTTAGTTTAGTTTCTTGTTAGGGGTTTAGTGTTGTTTGTTGTTAGGGGTTAGTGTTTGTTGTTATTTGTTTAGTGTTGTTTCTTGTTGGGGTTTACTGGTTTTTGTTGTTAGGGTGTTAATGTTGTTTGTTGTTAGGGGTTTAGGGTTGTTTGTTGTTAGGGGTTTAAGGTTGTTTGTTGTTAGGAGGTTAGGGTTGTTTGTTGTTACAGGGTTAGGTTAGTTTCTTGTTAGGGGTTTAGTGTTGTTTGTTGTTAGGGGGTTAGTGTTTGTTGTTAGGGGTTTAGGGTTGTTTCTTGTTGGGGTTTAGTAGTTTTTTTTGTTAGGGTGTTAGTGTTGTTTGTGGTTAGGGGGTTAGTGTTGTTTGTTCTTACGGGGTTTGTGTTGTTTGTGGTTAGGGTGTTAGTGTTGTTTGTCGTTAGGGGGTGAGCGTTGTTGGTTGTTAGAGGTTTAGGATTGTTTGTTGTTAGGGGTTCAGGGTTGTTTGTTGTTAGGGGGTTAAGGTTGTTTGTTGTTAGGAGGTTAGGGTTGTTTGTTGTTACAGGGTTAGGTTAGTTTCTTGTTAGGGGTTTAGTGTTGTTTGTTGTTAGGGGGTTAGTGTTTGTTGTTAGGGGTTTAGTGTTGTTTCTTGTTGGGGATTAGTGGTTTTTGTTTTTAGGGTGTTAGTGTTTGTTGTTAGGGGTTTAGGGTTGTTTGTTGTTAGGGGTTAAGGTTGTTTGTTGTTAGGAGGTTAGGGTTGTTTGTTGTTACGGGGTTAGGTTAGTTTCTTGTTAGGGGTTTAGGGTTGTTTGTTGTTAGGGGGTTAGTGTTTGTTGTTAGGGGTTTAGTGTTGTTTCTTGTTGGGGTTTCTTGGTTTTTGTTGTTAGAGTGTTAGTGTTGTTTGTTGTTAGGGGTTTCGGGTTGTTTGTTGTTAGGGGTTTAAGGTTGTTTGTTGTTAGGAGGTTAGGGTTGTTTGTTGTTACGGGGTTAGGTTAGTTTCTTGTTAGGGGTTTAGTGTTGTTTGTTGTTAGGGGGTTAGTGTTTGTTGTTAGGGGTTTAGGGTTGTTTCTTGTTGGGGTTTAGTAGTTTTTGTTGTTAGGGTGTTAGTGTTGTTTGTTCTGGGGGGTTAGTGTTGTTTGTTCTTACGGGGTTTGTGTTGTTTGTGGTTAGGGTGTTAGTGTTGTTTGTCGTTAGGGGGTGAGCGTTGTTGGTTGTTAGAGGTTTAGGATTGTTTGTTGTTAGGGGTTCAGGGTTGTTTGTTGTTAGGGGGTTAAGGTTGTTTGTTGTTAGGAGGTTAGGGTTGTTTGTTGTTACAGGGTTAGGTTAGTTTCTTGTTAGGGGTTTAGTGTTGTTTGTTGTTGGGGGTTAGTGTTTGTTGTTAGGGGTTAGTGTTGTTTCTTGTTGGGGATTAGTGGTTTTTGTTTTTAGGGTGTTAGTGTTTGTTGTTAGCGGTTTAGGGTTGTTTGTTGTTAGGGGTTTAAGGTTGTTTGTTGTTAGGAGGTTAGGGTTGTTTGTTGTTACGGGGTTAGGTTAGTTTCTTGTTAGGGGTTTAGTGTTGTTTGTTGTTAGGGGGTTAGTGTTTGTTGTTAGGGGTTTAGGGTTGTTTTTTGTTGGGGTTTAGCAGTCTTTGTTGTTAGGGTGTTAGTGTTTTTTGCTGTTAGGGGTTTTGGGTTGTTTGTTGTTAGGGGTTTAAGGTTGTTTGTTGTTAGGAGGTTAGGGTTGTTTGTTGTTACAGGGTTAGGTTAGTTTCTTGTTAGGGGTTTAGTGTTGTTTGTTGTTAGGGGGTTAGTGTTTGTTGTTAGGGGTTTAGTATTGTTTCTTGTTGGGGTTTAGTGTTTTTTGTTGTTAGGGTGTTAGTGTTGTTTATTGTTAGGGGTTTAGGGTTGTTTGTTGTTAGGGGTTTAAGGTTGTTTGTTGTTAGGAGGTTAGGGTTGTTTGTTGTTACGGGGTTAGGTTAGTTTCTTGTTAGGGGTTTAGTGTTGTTTGTTGTTAGGGGGTTAGTGTTTGTTGTTAGGGGTTTAGGGTTGTTTCTTGTTGGGGTTTAGTGGTTTTTGTTGTTAGGGTGTTAGTGTGGTTTGTGGTTAGGGGTTTAGGTTTGTTTGTTGTTAGGGGTTTAAGGTTGTTTGTTGTTAGGAGGTTAGGGTTGTTTGTTGTTACGGGGTTAGGTTAGTTTCTAGTTAGGGGTTTAGTGTTGTTTGTTGTTAGGGGGTTAGTGTTTGTTGTTAGGGGTTTAGGGTTGTGTCTTGTTGGGGTTTAGTAGTTTTTGTTGTTAGGGTGTTAGTGTTGTTTGTGGTTAGGGGGTTAGTGTTGTTGTTTGTTAGAGGGTTAGGGTTGTTTGTTGTTAGGAGGTTAGGGTTGTTTGTTCTTACAGGGTTAGGTTAGTTTCTTGTTAGGGGTTTAGTGTTGTTTGTTGTTAGGGGGTTAGTGTTTGTTGTTAGGGGTTCAGTGTTGTTTCTTGTTGGAGTTTAGTGGTTTTTGTTGTTAGAGTGTTAGTGTTGTTTGTTGTTAGGGGTTTAGGGTTGTTTGTTGTTAGAGGTTTAAGGTTGTTTGTTGTTAGGAGGATAGGGTTGTTTTTTGTTACGGGGTTAGGTTAGTTTCTTGTTAGGTGTTTAGTGTTGTTTGTTGTTAGGGGGTTAGTGTTTGTTGTTAGGGGTTTAGGGTTGTTTCTTGTTGGGGTTTAGTAGTTTTTGTTGTTAGGGTGTTAATGTTGTTTGTTGTTAGGGGTTTAGGGTTGTTTGTTGTTAGGGGTTTAAGGTTGTTTGTTGTTAGGAGGTTAGGGTTGTTTGTTGTTACGGGGTTAGGTTAGTTTCTTGTTAGGGGTTTAGTGTTGTTTGTTGTTAGGGGGTTAGTGTTTGTTGTTAGGGGTTTAGTGTTGTTTCTTGTTGGGGTTTAGTGGTTTTTGTTGTTAGAGTGTTAGTGTTGTTTGTTGTTAGGGGTTTCGGGTTGTTTGTTGTTAGGGGTTTAAGGTTGTTTGTTGTTAGGAGGTTAGGGTTGTTTGTTGTTACGGGGTTAGGTTAGTTTCTTGTTAGGGGTTTAGTGTTGTTTGTTGTTAGGGGGTTAGTGTTTGTTGTTAGGGGTTTAGGGTTGTTTCTTGTTGGGGTTTAGTAGTTTTTGTTGTTAGGGTGTTAGTGTTGTTTGTTCTGGGGGGTTAGTGTTGTTTGTTCTTACGGGGTTTGTGTTTTTTGTGGTTAGGGTGTTAGTGTTGTTTGTCGTTAGGGGGTTAGGATTGTTTGTTGTTAGGGATTTAGGGTTGTTTGCTGTTAGGGGGTTAAGGTTGTTTGTTGTTAGGGGGTTAAGGTTGTTTGTTGTTAGGAGGTTAGGGTTGTTTGTTGTTACAGGGTTAGGTTAGTTTCTTGTTAGGGGTTTAGTGTTGTTTGTTGTTAGGGGGTTAGTGTTTGTTGTTAGGGGTTTAGTGTTGTTTCTTGTTGGGGATTAGTGGTTTTTGTTTTTAGGGTGTTAGTGTTTGTTGTTAGGGTGTTAGTGTTCTTTGTTGTTAGGGGGTTAAGGTTGTTTGTTGTTAGGAGGTTAGGGTTGTTTGTTTTTGCAGGGTTAGGTAAGTTTCTTGATAGGGGTTTTAGTGTTGTTTGTTGTTAGGGCGTTAGTGTTTGTTGTTAGGGGTTTAGTGTTGTTTCTTGTTGGGGTTTAGTGGTTTTTGTTGTTAGGGTGTTAGTGTTGTTTGTGGTTAGGGGGTTAGTGTTGTTGTTCGTGGGTTTAGTGCTGTTTGTTGTTAGGGGGTTAGTGTTTGTTGTTAGGGGTTTAGTGTTTTTTCTTTTTGGGGTTTAGTGGTTTTTGTTGTTAGGGTGTTAGTGTTGTTTGTGGTTAGGGGGTTAGTGTTGTTGTTCGTGGGTTTAGTGCTGTTTGTTGTTAGGGGGTTAGTGTTTGTTGTTAGGGGTTTAGTGTTTTTTCTTTTTGGGGTTTAGTGGTTTTTGTTGTTAGGGTGTTAGTGTTGTTTGTGGTTAGGGGGTTAGTGTTGTTTGTTGTTAGGAGGTTAGGGTTGTTTGTTCTTACTTGGTTAGGTTAGTTTCTTGTTAGGGGTTTAGTGTTGTTTGTTGTTAGGGTGTTATTGTTTGTTGTTAGGGGTTTAGTGTTGTTTCTTGTTGGGGTTTAGTTTTTTTTGTTGTTAGAGTGTTAGTGTTGTTTGTTGTTAGGGGGTTAGTGTTTGTTGTTAGGGGTTTAGTGTTGTTTCTTGTTGGGTTTTAGTGGTTTTTGTTGTTAGAGTGTTAGTTTTGTTTGTTGTTAGGGGTTTAGGGTTGTTTGTTGTTAGGGGTTTAAGGTTGTTTGTTGTTAGGAGGTTACTGTTGTTTGTTGTTACGGGGTTAGGTTACTTTCTTTTTAGGGGTTTAGTATTGTGTGTTGGTAGGGGGTTAGTGTTTGTTGTTAGGGGTTCAGGGTTGTTTCTTGATGGGGTTTAGTAGTTTTTGTTGTTAGGGTGTTAGTGTTGTTTGTTGTTAGGGGGTTAGTGTTGTTTGTTCTTACGGGGTTAGTGTTGTTTGTGGTTAGGGTGTTAGTGTTGTTTGTGGTTAGGAGGTGAGCGTTGTTGGTTGTTAGGGGGTTAGGATTGTTTGTTGTTAGGGGTTTAGGGTTGTTTGTTGTTAGGGGGTTAAGGTTGTTTGTTGTTAGGAGGTTAGGGTTGTTTGTTGTTACAGGGTTAGGTTAGTTTCTTGTTAGGGGTTTAGTGTTGTTTGTTGTTAGGGGGTTAGTGTTTGTTGTTAGGGGTTTAGTGTTGTTTCTTGTTGGGGTTTAGTGTTTTTTGTTGTTAGGGTGTTAGTGTTGTTTGTTGTCAGGGGTTTAGGGTTGTTTGTTGTTAGGGGTTTAAGGTTGTTTGTTGTTAGGAGGTTAGGGTTGTTTGTTGTTACAGGGTTAGGTTAGTTTCTTGTTAGGGGTTTAGTGTTGTTTGTTTTTAGGGGGTTAGTGTTTGTTGTTAGGGGTTTAGGGTTGTTTCTTGTTGTGGTTTAGTAGTTTTTGTTGTTAGGGTGTTAGTGTTGTTTGTGGTTAGGGGGTTAGTGTTCTTTGTTCTTACGAGGTTAGTGTTGTTTGTGGTTAGGGTGTTAGTGCTGTTTGTGGTTAGGGGGTCAGCGTTGTTGGTTGTTAGGGGGTTAGGATTGGTTGTTGTTAGGGGTTTAGGGTTGTTTGTTGTTAGGGTGTTAAGGTTGTTTTTTGTTAGGAGGTTAGGGCTGTTTGTTGTTACAGGGTTAGGTTAGTTTCTTGTTAGGGGTTTAGTGTTGTTTGTTGTTAGGGGGTTAGTGTTTGTTGTTAGGGCTTTAGTGTTGTTTCTTGTTGGGGTTTAGTGGTTTTTTTGTTAGGGTGTTAGTGTTGTTTGTTGTTAGGGGTTTAAGGTTGTTTGTTGTTGGGAGATTAGGGTTGTTTGTTGTTCCGGGGTTAGGTTAGTTTCTTGTTAGGGGTTTAGTGTTGTTTGTTGTTAGGGGGTTAGTGTTTGTTGTTAGGGGTTTAGGGTTGTTTCTTGTTGGGGTTTAGTAGTTTTTGTTGTTAGAGTGTTAGTGTTTTTTGTTGTTAGGGGGTTAGTGTTGTTTGTTCTTACGGGGTTAGTGTTGTTTGTGGTTAGGGTGTTAGTTCTGTTTGTGGTTATTGGGTGAGCGTTGTTGTTTGTTAGGGGGTTAGGATTGTTTGTTGTTAGGGATTTAGGGTTGTTTGCTGTTGGTGGTTAAGGTTGTTTGTTGTTAGGAGGTTAGGGTTGTTTGTTGTTACAGGGTTAGGTTAGTTTCTTGTTAGGGGTTTAGTGTTGTTTGTTGTTAGGGGGTTAGAGTTTGTTGTTAGGGGTTTAGTGTTGTTTCTTGTTGGGGTTTAGTGGTTTTTTTGTTAGGGTGTTAGTGTTCTTTGTTGTTAGGGGGTTAAGGTTGTTTGTTGTTAGGAGGTTAGGGTTGTTTGTTTTTGCAGGGTTAGGTAAGTTTCTTGTTAGGGGTTTAGTGTTGTTTGTTGTTAGGGCGTTAGTGTTTGTTGTTAGGGGTTTAGTGTTGTTTCTTGTTGGGGTTTAGTGGTTTTTGTTGTTAGGGTGTTAGTGTTGTTTGTGGTTAGGGGGTTAGTGTTGTTGTTCGTGGGTTTAGTGCTGTTTGTTGTTAGGGGGTTAGTGTTTGTTGTTAGGGGTTTAGTGTTTTTTCTTTTTGGGGTTTAGTGGTTTTTGTTGTTAGGGTGTTAGTGTTGTTTGTGGTTAGGGAGTTAGTGTTGTTGTTCGTGGGTTTAGTGCTGTTTGTTGTTAGGGGGTTAGTGTTTGTTGTTAGGGGTTTAGTGTTTTTTCTTTTTGGGGTTTAGTGGTTTTTGTTGTTAGGGTGTTAGTGTTGTTTGTGGTTAGGGGGTTAGTGTTGTTTTTCGTTAGGGGGTTAGGGTTGTTTGTTGTTAGGAGGTTAGTGTTGTTTGTTCTTACAGTGTTAAGTTAGTTTCTTGTTAGGGGTTTAGTGTTGTTTCTTGTTAGGGGGTTAGTGTTTGCTGTTAGGGGTTTAGTGTTGTTTCTTGTTGGGGTTTAGTGGTTTTTGTTGTTAGGGTGTTAGTGTTGTTTGTTTTTAGGGGGTTAAGGTTGTTTGTTGTTAAGAGGTTAGGGTTGTTTGTTGTTAGGGGTTTAAGGTTGTTTCTTGTTAGGAGGTTAGGGTTTTTTGTTGTTACGGGGTTAGGTCAGTTTGTTGTTAGGTGTTTAGTGTTGTTTGTTGTTAGAGGGTTAGTGTTTGTTGTTAGGGGTTTAGTGTTGTTTCTTGTTGGGGTTTAGTGGTTTTTTTTGTTAGGGTGTTAGTGTTGTTTCTGGTTAGGGGGTTAGTGTTCTTTGTTCTTACGGGGTTAGTGTTGTTTGTGGTTAGGGTGTTAGTGCTGTTTGTGGTTAGGGGGTGAGCGTTGTTGGTTGTTAGGGGGTTAGGATTGGTTGTTGTTAGGGGTTTAGGGTTGTTTGTTGTTAGGGGGTTAAGGTTGTTTGTTGTTAGGTGGTTAGGGCTGTTTGTTGTTACAGGGTTAGGTTAGTTTCTTGTTAGGGGTTTGGTGTTGTTTGTTGTTAGGGGTTAGTGTTTGTTGTTAGGGGTTTAGTGTTGTTTCTTGTTGGGGTTTAGTGTTTTTTGTTGTTAGGGTGTTAGTGTTGTTTGTTGTTAGGGGTTTAGGGTTGTTTGTTGTTAGGGGTTTAAGGTTGTTTGTTGTTAGGAGGTTAGGGTTGTTTGTTGTTACAGGGTTAGGTTAGTTTCTTGTTGGGGGTTTAGTGTTGTTTGTTGTTAGGGGGTTAGTGTTTGTTGTTAGGAGTTTAGTGTTGCTTCTTGTTGGGGTTTAGTGGTTTTTGTTGTTAGGGTGTTAGTGTTGTTTGTTGTTAGGGATTTAGGGTTGTTTGCTGTTAGGGGTTTAAGGTTGTTTGTTGTTAGGAGGTAAGGGTGGTTTGTTTTTACGGGGTTAGGTTAGTTTCTTGTTAGGGGTTTAGTGTTGTTTGTTGTTAGGGGGTTAGTGTTTGTTGTTAGCGATTTGGGGTTGTTTCTTGTTGGGGTTTAGCAGTTTTTGTTGTTAGGGTGTTAGTGTTGTTTGTTGTTAGGGTGTTAGTGTTGTTTGTTGTTAGGGGGTTAAGGTTGTTGTTAGGAGGTTAGGGTTGTTTGTTGTTACAGGGTTAGGTTAGTTTCTTGTTAGGGGTTTAGTGTTGTTTGGTGTTAGGGTGTTAGTGTTTGTTGTTAGGGGTTTAGTGTTGTTTCTTGTTGGGGTTTAGTGGTTTTTGTTGTTAGGGTGTTAGTATTGTTTGTGGTTAGGGGGTTAGTGTTGTTGTTTGTTAGGGTGTTAGGGTTGTTTGTTGTTAGGAGGTTAGGGTTGTTTGTTCTTACTTGGTTAGGTTAGTTTCTTGTTAGGGGTTTAGTGTTGTTTGTTGTTAGGGTGTTAGTGTTTGTTGTTAGGGGTTTAGTGTTGTTTCTTGTTGGGGTTTAGTGGTTTTTGTTGTTAGAGTGTTAGTGTTGTTTGTTGTTAGGGGGTTAGTATTTGTTGTTAGGGGTTTAGTGTTGTTTCTTGTTGGGGTTTAGTGGTTTTTGTTGTTAGAGTGTTAGTTTTGTTTGTTGTTAGGGGTTTAGGGTTGTTTGTTGTTAGGGGTTTAAGGTTGTTTGTTGTTAGGAGGTTACTGTTGTTTGTTGTTACGGGGTTAGGTTACTTTCTTTTTAGGGGTTTAGTATTGTGTGTTGGTAGGGGGTTAGTGTTTGTTGTTAGGGGTTCAGGGTTGTTTCTTGATGGGGTTTAGTAGTTTTTGTTGTTAGGGTGTTAGTGTTGTTTGTTGTTAGGGGGTTAGTGTTGTTTGTTCCTACGGGGTTAGTGTTGTTTGTGGTTAGGGTGTTAGTGTTGTTTGTGGTTAGGAGGTGAGCGTTGTTGGTTGTTAGGGGGTTAGGATTGTTTGTTGTTAGGGGTTTAGGGTTGTTTGTTGTTAGGGGGTTAAGGTTGTTTGTTGTTAGGAGGTTAGGGTTGTTTGTTGTTACAGGGTTAGGTTAGTTTCTTGTTAGGGGTTTAGTGTTGTTTGTTGTTAGGGGGTTAGTGTTTGTTGTTAGGGGTTTAGTGTTGTTTCTTGTTGGGGTTTAGTGTTTTTTGTTGTTAGGGTGTTAGTGTTGTTTGTTGTCAGGGGTTTAGGGTTGTTTGTTGTTAGGGGTTTAAGGTTGTTTGTTGTTAGGAGGTTAGGGTTGTTTGTTGTTACAGGGTTAGGTTAGTTTCTTGTTAGGGGTTTAGTGTTGTTTGTTGTTAGGGGGTTAGTGTTTGTTGTTAGGGGTTTAGGGTTGTTTCTTGTTGGGGTTTAGTAGTTTTTGTTGTTAGGGTGTTAGTGTTGTTTGTGGTTAGGGGGTTAGTGTTCTTTGTTCTTACGGGGTTAGTGTTGTTTGTGGTTAGGGTGTTAGTGCTGTTTGTGGTTAGGGGGTCAGCGTTGTTGGTTGTTAGGGGGTTAGGATTGGTTGTTGTTAGGGGTTTAGGGTTGTTTGTTGTTAGGGTGTTAAGGTTGTTTTTTGTTAGGAGGTTAGGGCTGTTTGTTGTTACAGGGTTAGGTTAGTTTCTTGTTAGGGGTTTAGTGTTGTTTGTTGTTAGGGGGTTAGTGTTTGTTGTTAGGGGTTTAGTGTTGTTTCTTGTTGGGGTTTAGTGGTTTTTTTGTTAGGGTGTTAGTGTTGTTTGTGGTTAGGGGGTTAGTGTTGTTGTTTGTTAGGGTGTTAGGGTTGTTTGTTGTTAGGAGGTTAGGGTTGTTTGTTCTTACTTGGTTAGGTTAGTTTCTTGTTAGGGGTTTAGTGTTGTTTGTTGTTAGGGTGTTAGTGTTTGTTGTTAGGGGTTTAGTGTTGTTTCTTGTTGGGGTTTAGTGGTTTTTGTTGTTAGAGTGTTAGTGTTGTTTGTTGTTAGGGGGTTAGAGTTTGTTGTTAGGGGTTTAGTGTTGTTTCTTGTTGGGGTTTAGTGGTTTTTGTTGTTAGAGTGTTAGTTTTGTTTGTTGTTAGGGGTTTAGGGTTGTTTGTTGTTAGGGGTTTAAGGTTGTTTGTTGTTAGGAGGTTACTGTTGTTTGTTGTTACGGGGTTAGGTTACTTTCTTTTTAGGGGTTTAGTATTGTGTGTTGGTAGGGGGTTAGTGTTTGTTGTTAGGGGTTCAGGGTTGTTTCTTGATGGGGTTTAGTAGTTTTTGTTGTTAGGGTGTTAGTGTTGTTTGTTGTTAGGGGGTTAGTGTTGTTTGTTCTTACAGGGTTAGTGTTGTTTGTGGTTAGGGTGTTAGTGTTGTTTGTGGTTAGGAGGTGAGCGAAGTTGGTTGTTAGGGGGTTAGGATTGTTTGTTGTTAGGGGTTTAGGGTTGTTTGTTGTTAGGGGGTTAGGGTTGTTGTTAAGTGGTTAGTGTTGTTTCTATTTAGGGGTTTCAGGTTGTTTCTTGTTGAGGTTTAGTGGTTTTTGTTGTTAGGGTGTTAGTGTTGTTTGTGATTAGGGGGTTAGTGTTGTTTGTATTTAGGGGTTTAGGGTTGTTTCTTGTTGGGCTTTAGTGGTTTTTGTTGTTACGGTGTTAGTGTTGTTGTTAGGGGGTTAGTGTTGTTTGTTCTTACGGGGTTAGTGTTGTTTGTGGTTAGGGTGTTAGTGTTGTTTTTGGTTAGGGGGTGAGCGTTGTTGGTTGTTAGGGGGTTAGGATTGTTTGTTGTTAGGGGTTTACGGGTGTTTGTTGTTAGGGGGTTAAGGTTGTTTCTTGTTAGGAGGTTAGGGTTGTTTGTTGTTACAGGGTTAGGTTAGTTTCTTCTTAGGGGTTTAGTGTTGTTTGTTGTCAGGGGGTTAGTGTTTGTTGTTAGGGATTTAGTGTTGTTTGTGGTTAGGGTGTTAGTGTTGTTTGTGGTTAGGGGGTGAGCGTTGTTGGTTGTTACGGGGTTAGGATTGTTTGTTGTTAGGGATTTAGGGTTGTTTGCTGTTAGGGGGTTAAAGTTGTTTGTTGTTAGGAGGTTAGGGTTGTTTGTTGTTACAGGGTTAGGTTAGTTTCTTGTTAGGAGTTTAGTGTTTGTTGTTAGGGGGTTAGTGTTTGTTGTTAGGGGTTTAGTGTTGTTTCTTGTTGGGGTTTAGTGGTTTTTGTTGTTAGGGTGTTAGTGTTGTTTGTTGTTAGGGGTTTAAGGTTGTTTGTTGTTAGGAGGTTAGGGTTGTTTGTTGTTACGGGGTTAGGTTAGTTTCTTGTTAGGGGTTTAGTGTTGTTTGTTGTTAGGGGGTTAGTGTTTGTTGTTAGGGGTTTAGGGTTGTTTCTTGTTGGGGTTTAGTAGTTTTTGTTGTTAGGGTGTTAGTGTTGTTTGTGGTTAGGGGTTTAGTGTTGTTTGTTCTTACGGGGTTAGTGTTGTTTGTGGTTAGGGTGTTAGTGTTGTTTGTGGTTAGGGGGTGAGCGTTGTTGGTTGTTAGGGGGATAGGATTGTTTGTTGTTAGGGGTTTAGGGTTGTTTCTTGTTAGGGGGTTAAGGTTGTTTGTTGTTAGGAGGTTAGGATTGTTTGTTGTTACAGGGTTAGGTTAGTTTCTTCTTAGGGGTTTAGTGTTGTTTGTTGTTAGGGGGTTAGTGTTTGTTGTTAGGGGTTTAGTGTTGTTTCTTGTTGGGGTTTAGTGTTTTTTGTTGTTAGGGTGTTAGTGTTGTTTATTGTTAGGGGTTTAGGTTTGTTTGTTGTTAGGGGTTTAAGGTTGTTTGTTGTTAGGAGGTTAGGGTTGTTTGTTGTTACGGGGTTAGGTTAGTTTCTAGTTAGGGGTTTAGTGTTGTTTGTTGTTAGGGGGTTAGTGTTTGTTGTTAGGGGTTTAGGGTTGTTTCTTGTTGGGGTTTAGTAGTTTTTGTTGTTAGGGTGTTAGTGTTGTTTGTGGTTAGGGGGTTAGTGTTGTTGTTTGTTAGAGGGTTAGGGTTGTTTGTTGTTAGGAGGTTAGGGTTGTTTGTTCTTACAGGGTTAGGTTAGTTTCTTGTTAGGGGTTTAGTGTTGTTTGTTGTTAGGGGGTTAGTGTTTGTTGTTAGGGGTTCAGTGTTGTTTCTTGTTGGAGTTTAGTGGTTTTTGTTGTTAGGGTGTTAGTGTTGTTTGTTGTTAGGGCTTAAGGTTGTTTGTTGTTAGGAGGTTAGGGTTGTTTGTTGTTACAGGGTTAGTTTAGTTTCTTGTTAGGGGTTTAGTGTTGTTTGTTGTTAGGGGGTTAGTGTTTGTTGTTAGGGGTTTAGTGTTGTTTCTTGTTGGGGTTTAGTGGTTTTTGTTGTTAGGGTGTTAGTGTTGTTTGTTGTTAGGGGTTTAGGGTTGTTTGTTGTTAGGGGTTTAAGGTTGTTTGTTGTTAGGAGGTTAGGGTTGTTTGTTGTTACGGGGTTAGGTTAGTTTCTTGTTAGGGGTTTAGTGTTGTTTGTTGTTAGGGAGTTAGTGTTTGTTGTTCGGGGTTTAGGGTTGTTTCTTGTTGGGGTTTAGTAGTTTTTGTTGTTAGAGTGTTAGTGTTGTTTGTGGTTAGGGGGTTAGTGTTGTTTGTTCTTACGGGGTTAGTGTTGTTTGTGGTTAGGGTGTTAGTGTTGTTTGTGGTTAGGGGGTGAGCGTTGTTGGTTGTTAGGGGGTTACGATTGTTTGTTGATAGGGGTTTAGGGTTGTTTGATGTTAGGGGGTAACGGTTTTTTGTTGTTAGGAGGTTAGGGTTGTTTGTTGTTACAGGGTTAGGTTAGTTTCTTGTTAGGGGTTTAGTGTTGTTTGTTGTTAGGGGTTAGTGTTTGTTGTTATTTGTTTAGTGTTGTTTCTTGTTGGGGTTTACTGGTTTTTGTTGTTAGGGTGTTAATGTTGTTTGTTGTTAGGGGTTTAGGGTTGTTTGTTGTTAGGGGTTTAAGGTTGTTTGTTGTTAGGAGGTTAGGGTTGTTTGTTGTTACAGGGTTAGGTTAGTTTCTTGTTAGGGGTTTAGTGTTGTTTGTTGTTAGGGGGTTAGTGTTTGTTGTTAGGGGTTTAGGGTTGTTTCTTGTTGGGGTTTAGTAGTTTTTTTTGTTAGGGTGTTAGTGTTGTTTGTGGTTAGGGGGTTAGTGTTGTTTGTTCTTACGGGGTTTGTGTTGTTTGTGGTTAGGGTGTTAGTGTTGTTTGTCGTTAGGGGGTGAGCGTTGTTGGTTGTTAGAGGTTTAGGATTGTTTGTTGTTAGGGGTTCAGGGTTGTTTGTTGTTAGGGGGTTAAGGTTGTTTGTTGTTAGGAGGTTAGGGTTGTTTGTTGTTACAGGGTTAGGTTAGTTTCTTGTTAGGGGTTTAGTGTTGTTTGTTGTTAGGGGGTTAGTGTTTGTTGTTAGGGGTTTAGTGTTGTTTCTTGTTGGGGATTAGTGGTTTTTGTTTTTAGGGTGTTAGTGTTTGTTGTTAGGGGTTTAGGGTTGTTTGTTGTTAGGGGTTTAAGGTTGTTTGTTGTTAGGAGGTTAGGGTTGTTTGTTGTTACGGGGTTAGGTTAGTTTCTTGTTAGGGGTTTAGGGTTGTTTGTTGTTAGGGGGTTAGTGTTTGTTGTTAGGGGTTTAGTGTTGTTTCTTGTTGGGGTTTCTTGGTTTTTGTTGTTAGAGTGTTAGTGTTGTTTGTTGTTAGGGGTTTCGGGTTGTTTGTTGTTAGGGGTTTAAGGTTGTTTGTTGTTAGGAGGTTAGGGTTGTTTGTTGTTACGGGGTTAGGTTAGTTTCTTGTTAGGGGTTTAGTGTTGTTTGTTGTTAGGGGGTTAGTGTTTGTTGTTAGGGGTTTAGGGTTGTTTCTTGTTGGGGTTTAGTAGTTTTTGTTGTTAGGGTGTTAGTGTTGTTTGTTCTGGGGGGTTAGTGTTGTTTGTTCTTACGGGGTTTGTGTTGTTTGTGGTTAGGGTGTTAGTGTTGTTTGTCGTTAGGGGGTGAGCGTTGTTGGTTGTTAGAGGTTTAGGATTGTTTGTTGTTAGGGGTTCAGGGTTGTTTGTTGTTAGGGGGTTAAGGTTGTTTGTTGTTAGGAGGTTAGGGTTGTTTGTTGTTACAGGGTTAGGTTAGTTTCTTGTTAGGGGTTTAGTGTTGTTTGTTGTTAGGGGGTTAGTGTTTGTTGTTAGGGGTTAGTGTTGTTTCTTGTTGGGGATTAGTGGTTTTTGTTTTTAGGGTGTTAGTGTTTGTTGTTAGCGGTTTAGGGTTGTTTGTTGTTAGGGGTTTA
Organism: Loxodonta africana; assembly: GCF_030014295.1. Lineage (NCBI taxonomy): Eukaryota > Metazoa > Chordata > Mammalia > Proboscidea > Elephantidae > Loxodonta > Loxodonta africana. The sequence continues at coordinate 116,415 of NW_026975133.1, read as the reverse complement.
AGGTTGTTTGTTGTTAGGAGGTTAGGGTTGTTTGTTGTTACGGGGTTAGGTTAGTTTCTTGTTAGGGGTTTAGTGTTGTTTGTTGTTAGGGGGTTAGTGTTTGTTGTTAGGGGTTTAGGGTTGTTTTTTGTTGGGGTTTAGCAGTCTTTGTTGTTAGGGTGTTAGTGTTGTTTGCTGTTAGGGGTTTTGGGTTGTTTGTTGTTAGGGGTTTAAGGTTGTTTGTTGTTAGGAGGTTAGGGTTGTTTGTTGTTACAGGGTTAGGTTAGTTTCTTGTTAGGGGTTTAGTGTTGTTTGTTGTTAGGGGGTTAGTGTTTGTTGTTAGGGGTTTAGTATTGTTTCTTGTTGGGGTTTAGTGTTTTTTGTTGTTAGGGTGTTAGTGTTGTTTATTGTTAGGGGTTTAGGGTTGTTTGTTGTTAGGGGTTTAAGGTTGTTTGTTGTTAGGAGGTTAGGGTTGTTTGTTGTTACGGGGTTAGGTTAGTTTCTTGTTAGGGGTTTAGTGTTGTTTGTTGTTAGGGGGTTAGTGTTTGTTGTTAGGGGTTTAGGGTTGTTTCTTGTTGGGGTTTAGTGGTTTTTGTTGTTAGGGTGTTAGTGTGGTTTGTGGTTAGGGGTTTAGGTTTGTTTGTTGTTAGGGGTTTAAGGTTGTTTGTTGTTAGGAGGTTAGGGTTGTTTGTTGTTACGGGGTTAGGTTAGTTTCTAGTTAGGGGTTTAGTGTTGTTTGTTGTTAGGGGGTTAGTGTTTGTTGTTAGGGGTTTAGGGTTGTGTCTTGTTGGGGTTTAGTAGTTTTTGTTGTTAGGGTGTTAGTGTTGTTTGTGGTTAGGGGGTTAGTGTTGTTGTTTGTTAGAGGGTTAGGGTTGTTTGTTGTTAGGAGGTTAGGGTTGTTTGTTCTTACAGGGTTAGGTTAGTTTCTTGTTAGGGGTTTAGTGTTGTTTGTTGTTAGGGGGTTAGTGTTTGTTGTTAGGGGTTCAGTGTTGTTTCTTGTTGGAGTTTAGTGGTTTTTGTTGTTAGAGTGTTAGTGTTGTTTGTTGTTAGGGGTTTAGGGTTGTTTGTTGTTAGAGGTTTAAGGTTTGTTGTTAGGAGGATAGGGTTGTTTTTTGTTACGGGGTTAGGTTAGTTTCTTGTTAGGTGTTTAGTGTTGTTTGTTGTTAGGGGGTTAGTGTTTGTTGTTAGGGGTTTAGGGTTGTTTCTTGTTGGGGTTTAGTAGTTTTTGTTGTTAGGGTGTTAATGTTGTTTGTTGTTAGGGGTTTAGGGTTGTTTGTTGTTAGGGGTTTAAGGTTGTTTGTTGTTAGGAGGTTAGGGTTGTTTGTTGTTACGGGGTTAGGTTAGTTTCTTGTTAGGGGTTTAGTGTTGTTTGTTGTTAGGGGGTTAGTGTTTGTTGTTAGGGGTTTAGTGTTGTTTCTTGTTGGGGTTTAGTGGTTTTTGTTGTTAGAGTGTTAGTGTTGTTTGTTGTTAGGGGTTTCGGGTTGTTTGTTGTTAGGGGTTTAAGGTTGTTTGTTGTTAGGAGGTTAGGGTTGTTTGTTGTTACAGGGTTAGGTTAGTTTCTTGTTAGGGGTTTAGTGTTGTTTGTTGTTAGGGGGTTAGTGTTTGTTGTTAGGGGTTTAGGGTTGTTTCTTGTTGGGGTTTAGTAGTTTTTGTTGTTAGGGTGTTAGTGTTGTTTGTTCTGGGGGGTTAGTGTTGTTTGTTCTTACGGGGTTTGTGTTTTTTGTGGTTAGGGTGTTAGTGTTGTTTGTCGTTAGGGGGTTAGGATTGTTTGTTGTTAGGGATTTAGGGTTGTTTGCTGTTAGGGGGTTAAGGTTGTTTGTTGTTAGGGGGTTAAGGTTGTTTGTTGTTAGGAGGTTAGGGTTGTTTGTTGTTACAGGGTTAGGTTAGTTTCTTGTTAGGGGTTTAGTGTTGTTTGTTGTTAGGGGGTTAGTGTTTGTTGTTAGGGGTTTAGTGTTGTTTCTTGTTGGGGATTAGTGGTTTTTGTTTTTAGGGTGTTAGTGTTTGTTGTTAGGGTGTTAGTGTTCTTTGTTGTTAGGGGGTTAAGGTTGTTTGTTGTTAGGAGGTTAGGGTTGTTTGTTTTTGCAGGGTTAGGTAAGTTTCTTGATAGGGGTTTTAGTGTTGTTTGTTGTTAGGGCGTTAGTGTTTGTTGTTAGGGGTTTAGTGTTGTTTCTTGTTGGGGTTTAGTGGTTTTTGTTGTTAGGGTGTTAGTGTTGTTTGTGGTTAGGGGGTTAGTGTTGTTGTTCGTGGGTTTAGTGCTGTTTGTTGTTAGGGGGTTAGTGTTTGTTGTTAGGGGTTTAGTGTTTTTTCTTTTTGGGGTTTAGTGGTTTTTGTTGTTAGGGTGTTAGTGTTGTTTGTGGTTAGGGGGTTAGTGTTGTTGTTCGTGGGTTTAGTGCTGTTTGTTGTTAGGGGGTTAGTGTTTGTTGTTAGGGGTTTAGTGTTTTTTCTTTTTGGGGTTTAGTGGTTTTTGTTGTTAGGGTGTTAGTGTTGTTTGTGGTTAGGGGGTTAGTGTTGTTTGTTGTTAGGAGGTTAGGGTTGTTTGTTCTTACTTGGTTAGGTTAGTTTCTTGTTAGGGGTTTAGTGTTGTTTGTTGTTAGGGTGTTATTGTTTGTTGTTAGGGGTTTAGTGTTGTTTCTTGTTGGGGTTTAGTTTTTTTTGTTGTTAGAGTGTTAGTGTTGTTTGTTGTTAGGGGGTTAGTGTTTGTTGTTAGGGGTTTAGTGTTGTTTCTTGTTGGGTTTTAGTGGTTTTTGTTGTTAGAGTGTTAGTTTTGTTTGTTGTTAGGGGTTTAGGGTTGTTTGTTGTTAGGGGTTTAAGGTTGTTTGTTGTTAGGAGGTTACTGTTGTTTGTTGTTACGGGGTTAGGTTACTTTCTTTTTAGGGGTTTAGTATTGTGTGTTGGTAGGGGGTTAGTGTTTGTTGTTAGGGGTTCAGGGTTGTTTCTTGATGGGGTTTAGTAGTTTTTGTTGTTAGGGGGTTAGTGTTGTTTGTTCTTACGGGGTTAGTGTTGTTTGTGGTTAGGGTGTTAGTGTTGTTTGTGGTTAGGAGGTGAGCGTTGTTGGTTGTTAGGGGGTTAGGATTGTTTGTTGTTAGGGGTTTAGGGTTGTTTGTTGTTAGGGGGTTAGTGTTTGTTGTTAGGGGTTTAGTGTTGTTTCTTGTTGGGGTTTAGTGTTTTTTGTTGTTAGGGTGTTAGTGTTGTTTGTTGTCAGGGGTTTAGGGTTGTTTGTTGTTAGGGGTTTAAGGTTGTTTGTTGTTAGGAGGTTAGGGTTGTTTGTTGTTACAGGGTTAGGTTAGTTTCTTGTTAGGGGTTTAGTGTTGTTTGTTTTTAGGGGGTTAGTGTTTGTTGTTAGGGGTTTAGGGTTGTTTCTTGTTGTGGTTTAGTAGTTTTTGTTGTTAGGGTGTTAGTGTTGTTTGTGGTTAGGGGGTTAGTGTTCTTTGTTCTTACGAGGTTAGTGTTGTTTGTGGTTAGGGTGTTAGTGCTGTTTGTGTTTAGGGGGTCAGCGTTGTTGGTTGTTAGGGGGTTAGGATTGGTTGTTGTTAGGGGTTTAGGGTTGTTTGTTGTTAGGGTGTTAAGGTTGTTTTTTGTTAGGAGGTTAGGGCTGTTTGTTGTTACAGGGTTAGGTTAGTTTCTTGTTAGGGGTTTAGTGTTGTTTGTTGTTAGGGGGTTAGTGTTTGTTGTTAGGGCTTTAGTGTTGTTTCTTGTTGGGGTTTAGTGGTTTTTTTGTTAGGGTGTTAGTGTTGTTTGTTGTTAGGGGTTTAAGGTTGTTTGTTGTTGGGAGATTAGGGTTGTTTGTTGTTCCGGGGTTAGGTTAGTTTCTTGTTAGGGGTTTAGTGTTGTTTGTTGTTAGGGGGTTAGTGTTTGTTGTTAGGGGTTTAGGGTTGTTTCTTGTTGGGGTTTAGTAGTTTTTGTTGTTAGAGTGTTAGTGTTTTTTGTTGTTAGGGGGTTAGTGTTGTTTGTTCTTACGGGGTTAGTGTTGTTTGTGGTTAGGGTGTTAGTTCTGTTTGTGGTTATTGGGTGAGCGTTGTTGTTTGTTAGGGGGTTAGGATTGTTTGTTGTTAGGGATTTAGGGTTGTTTGCTGTTGGTGGTTAAGGTTGTTTGTTGTTAGGAGGTTAGGGTTGTTTGTTGTTACAGGGTTAGGTTAGTTTCTTGTTAGGGGTTTAGTGTTGTTTGTTGTTAGGGGGTTAGAGTTTGTTGTTAGGGGTTTAGTGTTGTTTCTTGTTGGGGTTTAGTGGTTTTTTTGTTAGGGTGTTAGTGTTCTTTGTTGTTAGGGGGTTAAGGTTGTTTGTTGTTAGGAGGTTAGGGTTGTTTGTTTTTGCAGGGTTAGGTAAGTTTCTTGTTAGGGGTTTAGTGTTGTTTGTTGTTAGGGCGTTAGTGTTTGTTGTTAGGGGTTTAGTGTTGTTTCTTGTTGGGGTTTAGTGGTTTTTGTTGTTAGGGTGTTAGTGTTGTTTGTGGTTAGGGGGTTAGTGTTGTTGTTCGTGGGTTTAGTGCTGTTTGTTGTTAGGGGGTTAGTGTTTGTTGTTAGGGGTTTAGTGTTTTTTCTTTTTGGGGTTTAGTGGTTTTTGTTGTTAGGGTGTTAGTGTTGTTTGTGGTTAGGGAGTTAGTGTTGTTGTTCGTGGGTTTAGTGCTGTTTGTTGTTAGGGGGTTAGTGTTTGTTGTTAGGGGTTTAGTGTTTTTTCTTTTTGGGGTTTAGTGGTTTTTGTTGTTAGGGTGTTAGTGTTGTTTGTGGTTAGGGGGTTAGTGTTGTTTTTCGTTAGGGGGTTAGGGTTGTTTGTTGTTAGGAGGTTAGTGTTGTTTGTTCTTACAGTGTTAAGTTAGTTTCTTGTTAGGGGTTTAGTGTTGTTTGTTGTTAGGGGGTTAGTGTTTGCTGTTAGGGGTTTAGTGTTGTTTCTTGTTGGGGTTTAGTGGTTTTTGTTGTTAGGGTGTTAGTGTTGTTTGTTTTTAGGGGGTTAAGGTTGTTTGTTGTTAAGAGGTTAGGGTTGTTTGTTGTTAGGGGTTTAAGGTTGTTTCTTGTTAGGAGGTTAGGGTTTTTTGTTGTTACGGGGTTAGGTCAGTTTGTTGTTAGGTGTTTAGTGTTGTTTGTTGTTAGAGGGTTAGTGTTTGTTGTTAGGGGTTTAGTGTTGTTTCTTGTTGGGGTTTAGTGGTTTTTTTTGTTAGGGTGTTAGTGTTGTTTCTGGTTAGGGGGTTAGTGTTCTTTGTTCTTACGGGGTTAGTGTTGTTTGTGGTTAGGGTGTTAGTGCTGTTTGTGGTTAGGGGGTGAGCGTTGTTGGTTGTTAGGGGGTTAGGATTGGTTGTTGTTAGGGGTTTAGGGTTGTTTGTTGTTAGGGGGTTAAGGTTGTTTGTTGTTAGGTGGTTAGGGCTGTTTGTTGTTACAGGGTTAGGTTAGTTTCTTGTTAGGGGTTTGGTGTTGTTTGTTGTTAGGGGTTAGTGTTTGTTGTTAGGGGTTTAGTGTTGTTTCTTGTTGGGGTTTAGTGTTTTTTGTTGTTAGGGTGTTAGTGTTGTTTGTTGTTAGGGGTTTAGGGTTGTTTGTTGTTAGGGGTTTAAGGTTGTTTGTTGTTAGGAGGTTAGGGTTGTTTGTTGTTACAGGGTTAGGTTAGTTTCTTGTTGGGGGTTTAGTGTTGTTTGTTGTTAGGGGGTTAGTGTTTGTTGTTAGGAGTTTAGTGTTGCTTCTTGTTGGGGTTTAGTGGTTTTTGTTGTTAGGGTGTTAGTGTTGTTTGTTGTTAGGGATTTAGGGTTGTTTGCTGTTAGGGGTTTAAGGTTGTTTGTTGTTAGGAGGTAAGGGTGGTTTGTTTTTACGGGGTTAGGTTAGTTTCTTGTTAGGGGTTTAGTGTTGTTTGTTGTTAGGGGGTTAGTGTTTGTTGTTAGCGATTTGGGGTTGTTTCTTGTTGGGGTTTAGCAGTTTTTGTTGTTAGGGTGTTAGTGTTGTTTGTTGTTAGGGTGTTAGTGTTGTTTGTTGTTAGGGGGTTAAGGTTGTTGTTAGGAGGTTAGGGTTGTTTGTTGTTACAGGGTTAGGTTAGTTTCTTGTTAGGGGTTTAGTGTTGTTTGGTGTTAGGGTGTTAGTGTTTGTTGTTAGGGGTTTAGTGTTGTTTCTTGTTGGGGTTTAGTGGTTTTTGTTGTTAGGGTGTTAGTATTGTTTGTGGTTAGGGGGTTAGTGTTGTTGTTTGTTAGGGTGTTAGGGTTGTTTGTTGTTAGGAGGTTAGGGTTGTTTGTTCTTACTTGGTTAGGTTAGTTTCTTGTTAGGGGTTTAGTGTTGTTTGTTGTTAGGGTGTTAGTGTTTGTTGTTAGGGGTTTAGTGTTGTTTCTTGTTGGGGTTTAGTGGTTTTTGTTGTTAGAGTGTTAGTGTTGTTTGTTGTTAGGGGGTTAGTATTTGTTGTTAGGGGTTTAGTGTTGTTTCTTGTTGGTGTTTAGTGGTTTTTGTTGTTAGAGTGTTAGTTTTGTTTGTTGTTAGGGGTTTAGGGTTGTTTGTTGTTAGGGGTTTAAGGTTGTTTGTTGTTAGGAGGTTACTGTTGTTTGTTGTTACGGGGTTAGGTTACTTTCTTTTTAGGGGTTTAGTATTGTGTGTTGGTAGGGGGTTAGTGTTTGTTGTTAGGGGTTCAGGGTTGTTTCTTGATGGGGTTTAGTAGTTTTTGTTGTTAGGGTGTTAGTGTTGTTTGTTGTTAGGGGGTTAGTGTTGTTTGTTCCTACGGGGTTAGTGTTGTTTGTGGTTAGGGTGTTAGTGTTGTTTGTGGTTAGGAGGTGAGCGTTGTTGGTTGTTAGGGGGTTAGGATTGTTTGTTGTTAGGGGTTTAGGGTTGTTTGTTGTTAGGGGGTTAAGGTTGTTTGTTGTTAGGAGGTTAGGGTTGTTTGTTGTTACAGGGTTAGGTTAGTTTCTTGTTAGGGGTTTAGTGTTGTTTGTTGTTAGGGGGTTAGTGTTGTTTGTTCTTACGGGGTTAGTGTTGTTTGTGGTTAGGGTGTTAGTGCTGTTTCTGGTTAGGGGGTCAGCGTTGTTGGTTGTTAGGGGGTTAGGATTGGTTGTTGTTAGGGGTTTAGGGTTGTTTGTTGTTAGGGTGTTAAGGTTGTTTTTTGTTAGGAGCTTAGGGCTGTTTGTTGTTACAGGGTTAGGTTAGTTTCTTGTTAGGGGTTTAGTGTTGTTTGTTGTTAGGGGGTTAGTGTTTGTTGTTAGGGGTTTAGTGTTGTTTCTTGTTGGGGTTTAGTGGTTTTTTTGTTAGGGTGTTAGTGTTGTTTGTGGTTAGGGGGTTAGTGTTGTTGTTTGTTAGGGTGTTAGGGTTGTTTGTTGTTAGGAGGTTAGGGTTGTTTGTTCTTACTTGGTTAGGTTAGTTTCTTGTTAGGGGTTTAGTGTTGTTTGTTGTTAGGGTGTTAGTGTTTGTTGTTAGGGGTTTAGTGTTGTTTCTTGTTGGGGTTTAGTGGTTTTTGTTGTTAGAGTGTTAGTGTTGTTTGTTGTTAGGGGGTTAGTGTTTGTTGTTAGGGGTTTAGTGTTGTTTCTTGTTGGGGTTTAGTGGTTTTTGTTGTTAGAGTGTTAGTTTTGTTTGTTGTTAGGGGTTTAGGGTTGTTTGTTGTTAGGGGTTTAAGGTTGTTTGTTGTTAGGAGGTTACTGTTGTTTGTTGTTACGGGGTTAGGTTACTTTCTTTTTAGGGGTTTAGTATTGTGTGTTGGTAGGGGGTTAGTGTTTGTTGTTAGGGGTTCAGGGTTGTTTCTTGATGGGGTTTAGTAGTTTTTGTTGTTAGGGTGTTAGTGTTGTTTGTTGTTAGGGGGTTAGTGTTGTTTGTTCTTACAGGGTTAGTGTTGTTTGTGGTTAGGGTGTTAGTGTTGTTTGTGGTTAGGAGGTGAGCGAAGTTGGTTGTTAGGGGGTTAGGATTGTTTGTTGTTAGGGGTTTAGGGTTGTTTGTTGTTAGGGGGTTAAGGTTGTTTGTTGTTAGGAGGTTAGGGTTGTTTGTTGTTACAGGGTTAGGTTAGTTTCTTGTTAGGGGCTTAGTGTTGTTTGTTGTTAGGGGGTTAGTGTTTGTTGTTAGGGGTTTAGTGTTGTTTCTTGTTGGGGTTTAGTGTTTTTTGTTGTTAGGGTGTTAGTGTTGTTCGTAGTCAGGGGTTTAGGGTTGTTTGATGTTAGGGGTTTAAGTTTGTTTGTTGTTAGGAGGTTAGGGTTGTTTGTTGTTACAGGGTTAGGTTAGTTTCTTGTTAGGGGTTTAGTGTTGTTTGTTGTTAGGGGGTTAGTGTTTGTTGTTAGGGGTTTAGGGTTGTTTCTTGTTGGGGTTTAGTAGTTTTTGTTGTTAGGGTGTTAGTGTTGTTTGTGGTTAGGGGGTTAGTGTTCTTTGTTCTTACGGGGTTAGTGTTGTTTGTGGTTAGGGTGTTAGTGCTGTTTGTGGTTAGGGGGTCAGCGTTGTTGGTTGTTAGGGGGTTAGGATTGGTTGTTGTTAGGGGTTTAGGGTTGTTTGTTGTTAGGGTGTTAAGGTTGTTTTTTGTTAGGAGGTTAGGGCTGTTTGTTGTTACAGGGTTAGGTTAGTTTCTTGTTAGGGGTTTAGTGTTGTTTGTTGTTAGGGGGTTAGTGTTTGTTGTTAGGGCTTTAGTGTTGTTTCTTGTTGGGGTTTAGTGGTTTTTTTGTTAGGGTGTTAGTGTTGTTTGTTGTTAGGGGTTTAAGGTTGTTTGTTGTTGGGAGATTAGGGTTGTTTGTTGTTCCGGGGTTAGGTTAGTTTCTTGTTAGGGGTTTAGTGTTGTTTGTTGTTAGGGGGTTAGTGTTTGTTGTTAGGGGTTTAGGGTTGTTTCTTGTTGGGGTTTAGTAGTTTTTGTTGTTAGGGTGCTAGTGTTTTTTGTTGTTAGGGGGTTAGTGTTGTTTGTTCTTACGGGGTTAGTGTTGTTTGTGGTTAGGGTGTTAGTTCTGTTTGTGGTTATTGGGTGAGCGTTGTTGTTTGTTAGGGGGTTAGGATTGTTTGTTGTTAGGGATTTAGGGTTGTTTGCTGTTGGGGGTTAAGGTTGTTTGTTGTTAGGAGGTTAGGGTTGTTTGTTGTTACAGGGTCAGGTTAGTTTCTTGTTAGGGGTTTAGTGTTGTTTGTTGTTAGGGGGTTAGAGTTTGTTGTTAGGGGTTTAGTGTTGTTTCTTGTTGGGGTTTAGTGGTTTTTTTGTTAGGGTGTTAGTGTTCTTTGTTGTTAGGGGGTTAAGGTTGTTTGTTGTTAGGAGGTTAGGGTTGTTTGTTTTTGCAGGGTTAGGTAAGTTTCTTGTTAGGGGTTTAGTGTTGTTTGTTGTTAGGGCGTTAGTGTTTGTTGTTAAAGGTTTAGTGTTGTTTCTTGTTGGGGTTTAGTGGTTTTTGTTGTTAGGGTGTTAGTGTTGTTTGTGGTTAGGGGGTTAGTGTTGTTGTTCGTGGGTTTAGTGCAGTTTGTTTTTAGGGGGTTAGTGTTTGTTGTTAGGGGTTTAGTGTTTTTTCTTTTTGGGGTTTAGTGGTTTTTGTTGTTAGGGTGTTAGTGTTGTTTGTGGTTAGGGGGTTAGTGTTGTTGTTCGTTAGGGGGTTAGGGTTGTTTGTTGTTAGGAGGTTAGTGTTGTTTGTTCTTACAGTGTTAAGTTAGTTTCTTGTTAGGGGTTTAGTGTTGTTTGTTGTTAGGGGGTTAGTGTTTGCTGTTAGGGGTTTAGTGTTGTTTCTTGTTGGGGTTTAGTGGTTTTTGTTTTTAGGGTGTTAGTGTTGTTTGTTTTTAGGGGGTTAAGGTTGTTTGTTGTTAGGAGGTTAGGGTTGTTTGTTGTTATAGGGTTAGGTTATTTTCTTGTTACGGGTTTAGTGTTGTTTGTTGTTAGGGTTTTAGTGTTTGTTGTTAGGGGTTTAGTGTTGTTTCTTGTTACGGTTTAGTGTTTTTTGTTGTTAGGGTGTTAGTGTTGTTTGTTGTTTTGGGTTTAGGGTTGTTTGTTGTTAGGGGTTTAAGGTTGTTTGTTGTTAGGAGGTTAGGGTTGTTTGTTGTTACAGGGTTAGGTTAGTTTCTTGTTAGGGGTTTAGTGTTGTTTGTTCTTAGGGGGTTAGTGTTTGTTGTTAGGGGTTTAGTGTTTTTTCTTTTTGGGGTTTAGTGGTTTTTGTTGTTAGGGTGTTAGTGTTGTTTGTTGTTAGGGGTTTAGGGTTGTTTGTAGTTAGGGGTTTAAGGTTGTTTGTTGTTAGGAGGTTAGGGTTGTTTGTTGTTACGGGGTTAGGTTAGTTTCTTGTTAGGGGTTTAGTGTTGTTTGTTGTTAGGGGGTTAGTGTTGTTTGTTCTTACGGGGTTAGTGTTGTTTGTGGTTAGGGTGTTAGTGTTGTTTGTTGTTAGGGGGTGAGCGTTGTTGGTTGTTAGGGGGTTAGGATTGTTTGTTGTTGGGGATTTAGGGTTGTTTGTTGTTAGGGGGTTAAGGTTGTTTGTTGTTAGGAGGTTAGGGTTGTTTGTTGTTATAGGGTTAGGTTAGTTTCTTGTTAGGGGTTTAGTGTTGTTTGTTGTTAGGGGGTTAGTGTTTGTTGTTAGGGGTTTAGTGTTGTTTCTTGTTGGGGTTTAGTGGTTTTTGTTTTTAGGGTGTTAGTGTTGTTTGTTGTTAGGGGTTTAGGGTTGTTTGTTGTTAGGGGTTTAAGGTTGTTTGTTGTTAGGAGGTTAGGGTTGTTTGTTGTTATGGGGTTAGGTTAGTTTCTTGTTAGGTGTTTAGTGTTGTTTGTTTTTAGGGGGTTAGTGTTTGTTGTTAGGGGTTTAGGGTTGTTTCTTGTTGGGGTTTACTAGTTTTTGTTGTTAGGGTGTTAGTGTTGTTTGTGGTTAGGGGGTTAGTGTTGTTGTTTGTTAGGGGGTTAGGGTTGTTTGTTGTTAGGGGTTTAGAGTAGTTTATTTTTAGGGGCTTTGTGTTGTTTGTTGTTAGGTTGTTAGTATTGTTGGTAGGGGGTTAGTGGTGTTTGTTGTTAGGGGGTTAGTGTTTTTTGTTCTTAGGGGGTTAGTGTTGTTTCTTGTTAGAGAGTTCGGGTTCTTTGTTGTTAGGGGCTTAGGGTTGTTTGTTGTTAGTGGGTTAGAGTAGTTTGTTGTTGGGGGTTAGGGTTGTTTGTTGTTAGGGGGTTAGGGTTGTTGTTAGGTGGTTAGTGTTGTTTCTATTTAGGGCTTTCGGTTTGTTTCTTGTTGAGGTTTAGTGGTTTTTGTTGTTAGGGTGTTAGTGTTGTTTGTGGTTAGGGCGTTAGTGTTGTTTGTATTTAGGGGTTTAGGGTTGTTTCTTGTTGGGCTTTAGTGGTTTTTGTTGTTAGGGTGTTGGTGTTGTTTGTTGTTAGGGGGTTAATGTTGTTTGTGGTTAGGGTGTTAGTGCTGTTTGTGGTTAGGGGGTGAGCGTTGTTGGTTGTTAGGGGGTTAGGATTTGTTGTTGTTAGGGGTTTAGGGTTGTTTGTTGTTAGGGGGTTAAGTTTGTTTGTTGTTAGGAGGTTAGGGCTGTTTGTTGTTACAGGGTTAGGTTAGTTTCTTGTTAGGGGTTTGGTGTTGTTTGTTGTTAGGGATTAGTGTTTGTTGTTAGGGGTTTAGTGTTGTTTCTTGTTGGGGTTTAGTGTTTTTTGTTGTTAGGGTGTTAGTGTTGTTTGTTGTTGGGGATTTAGGGTTGTTTGTTGTTAGGGGTTTAAGGTTGTTTGTTGTTAGGAGGTTAGGGTTGTTTGTTGTTACAGGGTTAGGTTAGTTTCTTGTTAGGGGCTTAGTGTTGTTTGTTGTTAGGGGGTTAGTGTTTGTTGTTAGGGGTTTAGTGTTGTTTCTTGTTGGGGTTTAGTGGTTTTTGTTGTTAGGGTGTTAGTGTTGTTTGTTGTTAGTGATTTAGGGTTGTTTGTTTTTAGGGATTTAAGGTTGTTTGTTGTTAGGAGGTAAGGGTTTTTTGTTTTTACGGGGTTAGGTTAGTTTCTTGTTAGGGGTTTAGTGTTGTTTGTTGTTAGGCGGTTAGTTTTGTTTGTGGTTAGTGGGTGAGCGTTGTTGCTTGTTAGGGGTTTAGGATTGTTTGTTGTTAGGGGTTTATGGTTGTTTGTTGTTAGGGGGTTAAGTTTGTTTGTTGTTAGGAGGTTAGGGTTCTTTGTTGTTACGGGGTTAGGTTAGTTTCTTGTTAGGGGTTTAGTGTTGTTTGTTGTTAGGGGGTTAGTGTTGTTTGTTCTTACGGGGTTAGTGTTGTTTGTGGTTAGGGTGTTAGTGTTGTTTGTTGTTAGGGGGTGAGCGTTGTTGGTTGTTAGGGGGTTAGGATTGTTTGTTGTTGGGGATTTAGGGTTGTTTGCTGTTAGGGGGTTAAGGTTGTTTGTTGTTAGGAGGTTAGGGTTGTTTGTTGTTATAGGGTTAGGTTAGTTTCTTGTTAGGGGTTTAGTGTTGTTTGTTGTTAGGGGGTTAGTGTTTGTTGTTAGGGGTTTAGTGTTGTTTCTTGTTGGGGTTTAGTGGTTTTTGTTTTTAGGGTGTTAGTGTTGTTTGTTGTTAGGGGTTTAGGGTTGTTTGTTGTTAGGGGTTTAAGGTTGTTTGTTGTTAGGAGGTTAGGGTTGTTTGTTGTTATGGGGTTAGGTTAGTTTCTTGTTAGGTGTTTAGTGTTGTTTGTTGTTAGGGGGTTAGTGTTTGTTGTTAGGGGTTTAGGGTTGTTTCTTGTTGGGGTTTAGTAGTTTTTGTTGTTAGGGTGTTAGTGTTGTTTGTGGTTAGGGGGTTAGTGTTGTTGTTTGTTAGGGGGTTAGGGTTGTTTGTTGTTAGGGGTTTAGAGTAGTTTATTTTTAGGGGGTTTGTGTTGTTTGTTGTTAGGTTGTTAGTATTGTTGGTAGGGGGTTAGTGGTGTTTGTTGTTAGGGGGTTAGTGTTTTTTGTTCTTAGGGGGTTAGTGTTGTTTCTTGTTAGAGAGTTCGGGTTCTTTGTTGTTAGGGGCTTAGGGTTGTTTGTTGTTAGTGGGTTAGAGTAGTTTGTTGTTGGGGGTTAGGGTTGTTTGTTGTTAGGGGGTTAGGGTTGTTGTTAGGTGGTTAGTGTTGTTTCTATTTAGGGCTTTCGGTTTGTTTCTTGTTGAGGTTTAGTGGTTTTTGTTGTTAGGGTGTTAGTGTTGTTTGTGGTTAGGGCGTTAGTGTTGTTTGTATTTAGGGGTTTAGGGTTGTTTCTTGTTGGGCTTTAGTGGTTTTTGTTGTTAGGGTGTTGGTGTTGTTTGTTGTTAGGGGGTTAATGTTGTTTGTGGTTAGGGTGTTAGTGCTGTTTGTGGTTAGGGGGTGAGCGTTGTTGGTTGTTAGGGGGTTAGGATTTGTTGTTGTTAGGGGTTTAGGGTTGTTTGTTGTTAGGGGGTTAAGTTTGTTTGTTGTTAGGAGGTTAGGGCTGTTTCTTGTTACAGGGTTAGGTTAGTTTCTTGTTAGGGGTTTGGTGTTGTTTCTTGTTAGGGATTAGTGTTTGTTGTTAGGGGTTTAGTGTTGTTTCTTGTTGGGGTTTAGTGTTTTTTGTTGTTAGGGTGTTAGTGTTGTTTGTTGTTGGGGATTTAGGGTTGTTTGTTGTTAGGGGTTTAAGGTTGTTTGTTGTTAGGAGGTTAGGGTTGTTTGTTGTTACAGGGTTAGGTTAGTTTCTTGTTAGGGGCTTAGTGTTGTTTGTTGTTAGGGGGTTAGTGTTTGTTGTTAGGGGTTTAGTGTTGTTTCTTGTTGGGGTTTAGTGGTTTTTGTTGTTAGGGTGTTAGTGTTGTTTGTTGTTAGTGATTTAGGGTTGTTTGTTTTTAGGGGTTTAAGGTTGTTTGTTGTTAGGAGGTAAGGGTTTTTTGTTTTTACGGGGTTAGGTTAGTTTCTTGTTAGGGGTTTAGTGTTGTTTGTTGTTAGGCGGTTAGTTTTGTTTGTGGTTAGTGGGTGAGCGTTGTTGCTTGTTAGGGGTTTAGGATTGTTTGTTGTTAGGGGTTTATGGTTGTTTGTTGTTAGGGGGTTAAGTTTGTTTGTTGTTAGGAGGTTAGGGTTGTTTGTTGTTACGGGGTTAGGTTAGTTTCTTGTTAGGGGTTTAGTGTTGTTTGGTGTTAGGGTGTTAGTGTTTGTTGTTAGGGGTTTAGTGTTGTTTCTTGTTGGGGTTTAGTGGTTTTTGTTGTTAGGGTGTTAGTGTTGTTTGTGGTTAGGGGGTTAGTGTTGTTGTTTGTTAGGGTGTTAGGGTTGTTTGTTGTTAGGAGGTTAGGGTTGTTTGTTCTTACTTGGTTAGGTTAGTTTCTTGTTAGGGGTTTAGTGTTGTTTGCTGTTAGGGTGTTACTGTTTGTTGTTAGGGGTTTAGTGTTGTTTCTTGTTGGGGTTTAGTGGTTTTTGTTGTTAGAGTGTTAGTGTTGTTTGTTGTTAGGGGGTTAGTGTTTGTTGTTAGAGGTTTAGTGTTGTTTCTTGTTGGGGTTTAGTGGTTTTTGTTGTTAGAGTGTTAGTTTTGTTTGTTGTTAGGGGTTTAGGGTTGTTTGTTGTTAGGGGTTTAAGGTTGTTTGTTGTTAGGAGGTTACTGTTGTTTGTTGTTACGGGGTTAGGTTACTTTCTTTTTAGGGGTTTAGTATTGTGTGTTGGTAGGGGGTTAGTTTTTGTTGTTAGGGGTTCAGGGTTGTTTCTTGATGGGGTTTAGTAGTTTTTGTTGTTAGGGTGTTAGTGTTGTTTGTTTTTAGGGGGTTAGTGTTGTTTGTTCTTACGGGGTTAGTGTTGTTTGTGGTTAGGATGTTAGTGTTGTTTGTGGTTAGGAGGTGAGCGTTGTTGGTTGTTAGTGGGTTAGGATTGTTTGTTGTTAGGGGTTTAGGGTTGTTTGTTGTTAGGGGGTTACGGTTGTTTGTTGTTAGGAGGTTAGGGTTGTTTGTTGTTACAGGGTTAGGTTAGTTTCTTGTTAGGGGTTTAGTGTTGTTTGTTGTTAGGGGGTTAGTGTTTGTTGTTAGGGGTTTAGTGTTGTTTCTTGTTGGGGTTTAGTGTTTTTTGTTGTTAGGGTGTTAGTGTTGTTTGTTGTTAGGGGTTTAGGGTTGTTTGTTGTTAGGGGTTTAAGGTTGTTTGTTGTTAGGAGGTTAGGGTTGTTTGTTGTTACGGGGTTAGGTTAGTTTCTTGTTAGGGGTTTAGTGTTGTTTGTTGTTAGGGGGTTAGTGTTTGTTGTTAGGGGTTCAGGGTTGTTTCATGTTGGGGTTTAGTAGTTTTTGTTGTTAGGGTGTTAGTGTTGTTTGTTGTTAGGGGGTTAGTGTTGTTTGTTCTTACGGGGTTAGTGTTGTTTGTGGTTAGGGTGTTAGTGTTGTTTGTGGATAGGAGGTGAGCGTTGTTGGTTGTTAGGGGGTTAGGATTGTTTGTTGTTAGGGTTTTAGGGTTGTTTGTTGTTAGGGGGTTACGGTTGTTTGTTGTTAGGAGGTTAGGGTTGTTTGTTGTTACAGGGTTAGGTTAGTTTCTTGTTAGGGGTTTAGTGTTGTTTGTTGTTAGCGGGTTAGTGTTTGTTGTTAGGGGTTTAGTGTTGTTTCTTGTTGGGGTTTAGTGTTTTTTGTTGTTAGGGTGTTAGTGTTGTTTGTTGTCAGGGGTTTAGGGTTGTTTGTTGTTAGGGGTTTAAGGTTGTTTGTTGTTAGGAGGTTAGGGTTGTTTGTTGTTACGGGGTTAGGTTAGTTTCTTGTTAGGGGTTTAGTGTTGTTTGTTGTTAGGGGGTTAGTGTTTGTTGTTAGGGGTTTAGGGTTGTTTCTTGTTGGGGTTTAGTAGTTTTTGTTGTTAGGGTGTTAGTGTTGTTTGTGGTTAGGGGGTTAGTGTTCTTTGTTCTTACGGGGTTAGTGTTGTTTGTGGTTAGGGTGTTAGTGCTGTTTGTGGTTAGGGGGTGAGCGTTGTTGGTTCTTAGGGGGTTAGGATTGGTTGTTGTTAGGGGTTTAGGGTTGTTTGTTGTTAGGGTGTTAAGGTTGTTTGTTGTTAGGAGGTTAGGGCTGTTTGTTGTTACAGGGTTAGGTTAGTTTCTTGTCAGGGGTTTAGTGTTGTTTGTTGTTAGGGGGTTAGTGTTTGTTGTTAGGGGTTTAGTGTTGTTTCTTGTTGGGGTTTAGTGGTTTTTTTCTTAGGGTGTTAGTGTTGTTTGTTGTTAGTTGTTTAGGGTTGTTTGTTGTTAGGGGTTTAATGTTGTTTGTTGTTAGGAGGTTAGGGTTGTTTGTTGTTACGGGGTTAGGTTAGTTTCTTGTTAGGGGTTTAGTGTTGTTTGTTGTTAGGGGTTAGTGTTTGTTGTTAGGGGTTTAGGGTTGTTTCTTGTTGGGGTTTAGAAGTTTTTGTTGTTAGGGTGTTACTGTTGTTTGTTGTTAGGGGTTTAGTGTTTGTTCTTACGGGGTTAGTGTTGTTTGTGGTTAGGGTGTTAGTGCTGTTTATGGTTAGGGGGTGAGCGTTGTTGTTTGTTAGGGGGTTAGCATTGTTTGTTGTTAGGGATTTAGGGTAGTTTGCTGTTAGGGGGTTAAGGTTGTTTGTTGTTAGGAGGTTAGGGTTGTTTGTTGTTACAGGGTTAGGTTAGTTTCTTGTTAGGGGTTTAGTGTTGTTTGTTGTTAGGGTTTTAGTGTTTGTTGTTAGGGGTTTAGTGTTGTTTCTTGTTAGGGTTTAGTGTTTTTTGTTGTTAGGGTGTTAGTGTTGTTTGTTGTTAGGGGTTTAGGGTTGTTTGTTGTCAGGGGTTTAAGGTTGTTTGTTGTTAGGATGTTAGGGTTGTTTGTTGTTACAGGGTTAGGTTAGTTTCTTGTTAGGGGTTTAGTGTTGTTTGTTGTTAGGGGGTTAGTGTTTGTTGTTAGGGGTTTAGTGTTTTTCCTTTTTGGGGTTTAGTGGTTTTTGTTGTTAGGGTGTTAGTGTTGTTTGTTGTTAGGGGTTTAGGGTTGTTTGTTGTTAGGGGTTTAAGGTCTTTGTTGTTAGGAGGTTAGGGGTGTTTGTTCTTACGGGGTTAGGTTAGTTTCTTGTTAGGGGTTTAGTGTTGTTTGTTGTTAGGGGGTTAGTCTTTGTTGTTAGGGGTTTAGGGTTCTTTCTTGTTGGGGCTTAGTAGTTTTTGTTGTTAGGGTGTTAGTGTTGTTTGTGGTTAGGGGGTGAGCGTTGTTGGTTGTTAGTGGGTTAGGATTGTTTGTTGTTAGTGGTTTAGGATTGTTTCTTGTTAGGGGGTTAAGGTTGTTTGTTGTTAGGAGGTTAGGGTTGATTGTTGTTACAGGGTTAGGTTAGTTTCTTTTTAGGGGTTTAGTGTTCTTTGTTGTTAGGGGGTTAGTGTTTTTTCTTAGGGGTTCAGTGTTGTTTCCTGTTAGAGTTTAGTGTTTTTTATTGTTAGGGTGTTAGTGTTGTTTGTTGTTAGGGGTTTAGGGTTGTTTGTTGTTAGGGGGTTAAGGTTGTTTGTTGTTAGGAGGTTAGGGTTGTTTGTTGTTACGGGGTTAGGTTAGTTTCTTGTTAGGGGTTTAGTGTTGTTTCTTGTTAGGGGGTTAGTGTTTGTTGTTAGGGGTTCAGGGTTGTTTCTTGTTGGGGTTTAGTAGTTTTTGTTGTTAGGGTGTTGGTGTTGTTTGTTGTTAGGGGGTTAGTGTTGTTTGTTCTTCCGGGGTTAGTGTTGTTTGTGGTTAGGGTGTTAGTGTTGATTCTGGTTAGGGGGTGAGCGTTGTTGGTTGTTAGGGGGTTAGGATTGTTTGTTGTTAGGGGTTTAGGGTTGTTTGTTGTTAGGGGTTTAAGGTTGTTTGTTGTTAAGAGGTTAGGGTTGTTTGTTGTTACAGGGTTAGGTTAGTTTCTTGTTAGGGGTTTAGTGTTGTTTGTTGTTAGGCTGTTAGTGTTTGTTGTTGGGGTTTAGTGTTGTTTCTTGTTGGGGTTTAGTGTTTTTTGTTGTTAGGGTGTTAGTGTTGTTTGTTGTCAGGGGTTTAGGGTTGTTTGTTGTTAGGGGTTTAAGGTTGTTTGTTGTTACGGGGTTAGGTTAGTTTCTTGTCAGGGGTTTAGTGTTTGTTGTTGGGGGTTAGTGTTTGTTGTTAGGGGTTTAGGGTTGTTTCTTGTTGGGGTTTAGTAGTTTTTGTTGTTAGGGTGTTAGTGTTGTTTGTTGTTAGGGGGTTAGTGTTGTTTGTTCTTACGGGGTTAGTGTTGTTTGTGGTTAGGGTGTTAGTGCTGTTTGTGGTTTGGTGGTGAGCGTTGTTGTTTGTTAGGGTGTTAGGATTGTTTGTTGTTAGGGATTTAGGGTTGTTTGCTGTTAGGGGGTTAAGGTTGTTTGTTGTTAGGAGGTTAGGGTTGTTTGTTGTTACAGGGTTAGGTTAGTTTCTTGTTAGGGGTTTAGTGTTGTTTGTTGTTAGGAGGTTAGTGTTTGTTGTTAGGGATTTAGAGTTGTTTCTTGTAGGGGTTTAGTGGTTTTTGTTGTTAGGGTGTTAGTGTTGTTTGTTGTTAGGGGGTTAAGGTTGTTTGTTGTTAGGAGGTTAGGGTTGTTTGTTGTTACAGGGTTAGGTTAGTTTCTTGTTAGGGGTTTAGTGTTGTTTGTTGTTAGGGTTTTAGTGTTTGTTGTTAGGGGTTTAGTGTTGTTTCTTGTTAGGGTTTAGTGTTTTTTGTTGTTAGGGTGTTAGTGTTGTTTGTTGTTAGGGGTTTAAGGTTGTTTGTTGTTGGGGGTTTAAGGTTGTTTGTTGTTAGGAGGTTAGGGTTGTTTGTTGTTACAGGGTTAGGTTAGTTTCTTGTTAGGGGTTTAGTGTTGTTTGTTGTTAGGGGGTTAGTGTTTGTTGTTAGGGGTTTAGTGTTTTTTCTTTTTGGGGTTTAGTGGTTTTTGTTGTTAGGGTGTTAGTGTTGTTTGTTGTTAGGGGTTTAGGGTTGTTTGTTGTTAGGGGTTTAAGGTTGTTTGTTGTTAGGAGGTTAGGGTTGTTTGTTGTTACGGGGTTAGGTTAGTTTCTTGTTAGGGGTTTAGTGTTGTTTGTTGTTAGGGGGTCAGTCTTTGTTGTTAGGGGTTTAGGGTTCTTTCTTGTTGGGGCTTAGTAGTTTTTGTTGTTAGGGTGTTAGTGTTGTTTGTGGTTAGGGGTTAGTGTTGTTTGTTCTTACGGGGTTAGTGTTGTTTGTGGTTAGGGTGTTAGTGTTGTTTGTGGTTAGGGGGTGAGCGTTGTTGGTTGTTAGGGGGTTAGAATTGTTTGTTGTTAGGGGTTTAGGATTGTTTCTTGTTAGGGGGTTAAGGTTGTTTGTTGTTAGGAGGTTAGGGTTGTTTGTTGTTACAGGGTTAGGTTAGTTTCTTTTTAGGGGTTTAGTGTTGTTTGTTTTTAGGGGGTTAGTGTTTTTTGTTAGGGGTTCAGTGTTGTTTCCTGTTAGAGTTTAGTGGTTTTTGTTGTTAGGGTGTTAGTGTTGTTTGTTGTTAGGGGTTTAGGGTTGTTTGTTGTTAGGGGTTTAAGGTTGTTTGTTGTTAGGAGGTTAGGGTTGTTTGTTGTTACAGGGTTAGGTTAGTTTCTTGTTAGGGGTTTAGTGTTGTTTGTTGTTAGGGGGTTAGTGTTTGTTGTTAGGGGTTTAGGGTTGTTTCTTGTTGGGGTTTAGTAGTTTTTGTTGTTAGGGCGTTTGTGTTGTTTGTTGTTAGGGGGTTAGTGTTGTTTGTCTTTAGGGGTTTAGGGTTGTTTCTTGGTGGGTTTTAGTAGTTTTTGTTGTTAGGGCGTTTGTGTTGTTTGTTGTTAGGGGGTTAGTGTTTGTTGTTAGGGGTTTAGGGTTGTTTCTTGTTGGGGTTTAGTAGTTTTTGTTGTTAGGGTGTTAGTGTTGTTTGTGGTTAGGGGGTTAGTGTTGTTGTTTGTTAGGGGGTTAGGGTTGTTTGTTGTTAGGGGTTTAGAGTAGTTTATTTTTAGGGGGTTAGTGTTGTTTGTTGTTAGGTTGTTAGTATTGTTGGTAGGGGGTTAGTGGTGTTTGTTGTTAGGGGGTTAGTGTTTTTTGTTCTTAGGGGGTTAGTTTTGTTTCTTGTTAGAGAGTTCGGGTTCTTTGTTGTTAGGGGCTTAGGGTTGTTTGTTGTTAGTGGGTTAGAGTAGTTTGTTGTTGGGGGTTAGGGTTGTTTGTTGTTAGGGGGTTAGGGTTGTTGTTAGGTGGTTAGTGTTGTTTCTATTTAGGGCTTTTGGTTTGTTTCTTGTTGAGGTTTAGTGGTTTTTGTTGTTAGGGTGTTAGTGTTGTTTGTGATTAGGGCGTTAGTGTTGTTTGTATTTAGGGGTTTAGGGTTGTTTCTTGTTGGGCTTTAGTGGTTTTTGTTGTTAGGGTGTTAGTGTTGTTTGTTGTTAGGGGGTTAATGTTGTTTGTGGTTAGGGTGTTAGTGCTGTTTGTGGTTAGGGGGTGAGCGTTGTTGGTTGTTAGGGGGTTAGGATTTGTTGTTGTTAGGGGTTTAGGGTTGTTTGTTGTTAGGGGGTTAAGTTTGTTTGTTGTTAGGAGGTTAGGGCTGTTTGTTGTTACAGGGTTAGGTTAGTTTCTTGTTAGGGGTTTGGTGTTGTTTGTTGTTAGGGATTAGTGTTTGTTGTTAGGGGTTTAGTGTTGTTTCTTGTTGGGGTTTAGTGTTTTTTGTTGTTAGGGTGTTAGTGTTGTTTGTTGTTGGGGATTTAGGGTTGTTTGTTGTTAGGGGTTTAAGGTTGTTTGTTGTTAGGAGGTTAGGGTTGTTTGTTGTTACAGGGTTAGGTTAGTTTCTTGTTAGGGGTTTAGTGTTGTTTGTTGTTAGGGGGTTAGTGTTTGTTGTTAGGGGTTTAGTGTTGTTTCTTGTTGGGGTTTAGTGTTTTTTGTTGTTAGGGTGTTAGTGTTGTTTGTTGTTAGGGGTTTAGGGTTGTTTGTTGCTAGGGGTTTAAGGTTGTTTGTTGTTAGGAGGTTAGGGTTGTTTGTTGTTACGGGGTTAGGTTAGTTTCTAGTTAGGGGTTTAGTGTTGTTTGTTGTTAGGGGGTTAGTGTTTGTTGTTAGGGGTTTAGGGTTGTTTCTTGTTGGGGTTTAGTAGTTTTTGTTGTTAGGGTGTTAGTGTTGTTTGTGGTTAGGGGGTTAGTGTTGTTGTTTGTTAGAGGGTTAGGGTTGTTTGTTGTTAGGAGGTTAGGGTTGTTTGTTCTTACAGGGTTAGGTTAGTTTCTTGTTAGGGGTTTAGTGTTGTTTGTTGTTAGGGTGTTAGTGTTTGTTGTTAGGGGTTCAGTGTTGTTTCTTGTTGGAGTTTAGTGGTTTTTGTTGTTAGGGTGTTAGTGTTGTTTGTTGTTAGGGGGTTAAGGTTGTTTGTTGTTAGGAGGTTAGGGTTGTTTGTTGCTACAGGGTTAGTTTAGTTTCTTGTTAGGGGTTTATTGTTGTTTGTTGTTAGGGGGTTAGTGTTTGTTGTTAGGGGTTTAGTGTTGTTTCTTTTTGGGGTTTAGTGGTTTTTGTTGTTAGGGTGTTAGTGTTGTTTGTTGTTAGGGGTTTAGGGTTGTTTGTTGTTAGGGGGTTAGTGTTTGTTGTTCGGGGTTTAGGGTTGTTTCTTGTTGGGGTTTAGTAGTTTTTGTGGTTAGAGTGTTAGTGTTGTTTGTGGTTAGGGGGTTAGTGTTGTTTGTTCTTACGGGGTTAGTGTTGTTTGTGGTTAGGGTGTTAGTGTTGTTTGTGGTTAGGGGGTGAGCGTTGTTGGTTGTTAGGGGGTTACGATTGTTTGTTGATAGGGGTTTAGGGTTGTTTGATGTTAGGGGGTAAAGGTTTTTTGTTGTTAGGAGGTTAGGGTTGTGTGTTGTTACAGGGTTAGGTTAGTTTCTTGTTAGGGGTTTAGTGTTCTTTGTTGTTAGGGGTTAGTGTTTGTTGTTATTGGTTTAGTGTTGTTTCTTGTTGGGGTTTACTGGTTTTTGTTGTTAGGGTGTTAATGTTCTTTGTTGTTAGGGGTTTAGGGTTGTTTGTTGTTAGGGGTTTAAGGTTGTTTGTTGTTAGGAGGTTAGGGTTGTTTGTTGTTACAGGGTTAGGTTAGTTTCTTGTTAGGGGTTTAGTGTTGTTTGTTGTTAGGGGGTTAGTGTTTGTTGTTAGGGGTTTAGGGTTGTTTCTTGTTGGGGTTTAGTAGTTTTTTTTGTTAGGGTGTTAGTGTTGTTGGTTGTTAGGGGTTTAGGGTTGTTTGTTGCTAGGGGTTTAAGGTTGTTTGTTGTTAGGAGGTTAGGGTTGTTTGTTGTTACAGGGTTAGGTTAGTTTCTTGTTAGGGGTTTAGTGTTGTTTGTTGTTAGGGGGTTAGTGTTTGTTGTTAGGGGTTTAGTGTTGTTTCTTGTTGGGGTTTAGTGGTTTTTGTTGTTAGGGTGTTAGTGTTGTTTGTTGTTAGGGGTTTAGGGTTGTTTGTTGTTAGGGGTTTAAGGTTGTTTGTTGTTAGGAGGTTAGGGTTGTTTGTTGTTACGGGGTTAGGTTAGTTTCTTGTTAGGGGTTTAGTGTTGTTTGTTGTTAGGGGGTTAGTGTTTGTTGTTAGGGGTTTAGGGTTGTTTCTTGTTGGGGTTTAGTAGTTTTTGTTGTTAGGGTGTTAGTGTTGTTTGTGGTTGGGGGTTAGTGTTGTTTGTTCTTACAGGGTTAGTGTTGTTTGTGGTTAGGGTGTTAGTGTTGTTTGTGGTTAGGGGGTGAGCGTTGGTTGTTAGGGGGTTAGGATTGTTTGTTGTTAGGGGTTTAGGGTTGTTTGTTGTTAGGGGGTTAAGGTTGTTTGTTGTTAGGAGGTTAGAGTTGTTTGTTGTTACGGGGTTAGGTTAGATTCTTGTTAGGGGTTTAGTGTTGTTTGTTGTTAGGGGGTTAGTGTTTGTTGTTAGGGGTTTACTGTTGTTTCTTGTTGGGGTTTAGTGTTTTTTGTTGTTAGGGTGTTAGTGTATGTTTGTTGTTAGGAGTTTAGGGTTGTTTGTTGTTAGGGGTTTAAGGTTGTTTGTTGTTAGGAGGTTAGGGTTGTTTGTTGTTATGGGGTTAGGTTAGTTTCTGGTTAGGGGTTTAGTGTTGTTTGTTGTTAGGGGGTTAGTGTTTGTTCTTAGGGGTTTAGGGTTGTTTCTTGTTGGGGTTTAGTACTTTTTGTTGTTAAGGTGTTAGTGTTGTTTGTTGTTAGGGGGTTAGTGTTGTTTTTTGTTAGGGGGTTAGTGTTGTTTGTTGTTAGGGTGTTAGTGTTGTTTGTTCTTGCGGGGTTAGTGTTGTTTGTGGTTAGGGTGTTATTGTTGTTTGTGGTTGGGGGTGAGCGTTGTTGGTTGTTCGGGTTTTAGGATTGTATGTTGTTAGGGATTTATTGGTGTTTGCTGTTAGGGGGTTAAGGTTGTTTGTTGTTAGGAGGTTAGGGTTGTTTGTTGTTACAGGGTTAGGTTAGTTTCTTGTTAGGGGTTTAGTGTTGTTTGTTGTTAGGGGGTTAGTGTTTGTTCTTAGGGGTTCAGTGTTGTTTCTTGTTGGAGTTTAGTGGTTTTTGTTGTTAGGGTGTTAGTGTTGTTTGTTGTTACGGGTTTAGGGTAGTTTGTTGTTAGGGGTTTAAGGTTGTTTGTTGTTAGGAGGTTAGGGTTGTTTGTTGTTACGGGGTTAGGTTAGTTTCTTGTTAGGTCTTTAGTGTTGTTTGTTTTTAGGGGTTTAGTGTTTGTTCTTAGGGGTTTAGGGTTGTTTCTTGTTGGGGTTTAGTAGTTTTTGTTGTTACGGTGTTAGTGTTGTTTGTTGTTAGGGTGTTAGTGTTGTCTGTTCTTACGGGGTTAGTGTTGTTTGTGGTTAGGGTGTTACTGTTGTTTGTGGTTGGGGGTGAGCGTTGTTGGTTGTTCGGGTTTTAGGATTGTATGTTGTTAGGGATTTAGGGGTGTTTGCTGTTAGGGGGTTAAGGTTGTTTGTTTTTAGGAGGTTAGGGTTGTTTGTTGTTACAGGGTAAGGTTAGTTTCTTGTTAGGGGTTTAGTGTTGTTTGTTGTTAGGGGGTTAGTGTTTGTTGTTAGGGGTTCAGTGTTGTTTCTTGTTGGAGTTTAGTGGTTTTTGTTGTTAGGGTGTTAGTGTTGTTTGTTGTTAGGGGTTTAGGGTTGTTTGTTGTTAGGGGTTTAAGGTTGTTTGTTGTTGGGAGGTTAGGGTTGTATGTTGTTACGGGGTTAGGTTAGTTTCTTGTTAGGGGTTTAGTGTTGTTTGTTGTTAGGGGGTTAGTGTTTGTTGTTAGGGGTTTAGGGTTGTTTCTTGTTGGGGTTTAGTAGTTTTTGTTGTTAGGGTGTTAGTGTTGTTTGTTGTTAGGGGGTTAGTGTTTTTTGTTCTTACGGGGTTAGTGTTGTTTGTGGTTAGGGTGTTAGTGTTGTTTGTTGTTAGGGGGTGAGCGTTGTTGGTTGTTAGGGGGTTAGGATTGTTTGTTGTTAGGGATTTAGGGTTGTTTGCTGTTAGGGGGTTAAGGTTGTTTGTTGTTAGGAGGTTTGGGTTGTTTGTTGTTACAGGGTTAGGTTAGTTTCTTGTTAGGGGTTTAGTGTTGTTAGTTGTTAGGGGTTAGTGTTTGTTGTTAGGGGTTTAGAGTAGTTTATTTTTAGGGGGTTAGTGTTGTTTGTTGTTAGGTTGTTAGGATTGTTGTTAGGGGGTTAGTGGTGTTTGTTGTTAGGGGGTTAGTGTTTTTTGTTCTTAGGGGGTTAGTGTTGTTTCTTGTTAGAGAGTTCGGGTTCTTTGTTGTTAGGGGCTTAGGGTTGTTTGTTGTTAGTGGGTTAGAGTAGTTTGTTGTTGGGGGTTAGGGTTGTTTGTTGTTAGGGGGTTAGGGTTGTTGTTAAGTGGTTAGTGTTGTTTCTATTTAGGGGTTTCAGGTTGTTTCTTGTTGAGGTTTAGTGGTTTTTGTTGTTAGGGTGTTAGTGTTTGTGATTAGGGGGTTAGTGTTGTTTGTATTTAGGGGTTTAGGGTTGTTTCTTTTTGGGCTTTAGTGGTTTTTGTTGTTACGGTGTTAGTGTTGTTGTTAGGGGGTTAGTGTTGTTTGTTCTTACGGGGTTAGTGTTGTTTGTGGTTAGGGTGTTAGTGTTGTTTTTGGTTAGGGGGTGAGCGTTGTTGGTTGTTAGGGGGTTAGGATTGTTTGTTGTTAGGGGTTTACGGGTGTTTGTTGTTAGGGGGTTAAGGTTGTTTCTTGTTAGGAGGTTAGGGTTGTTTGTTGTTACAGGGTTAGGTTAGTTTCTTCTTGGGGGTTTAGTGTTGTTTGTTGTCAGGGGGTTAGTGTTTGTTGTTAGGGATTTAGTGTTGTTTGTGGTTAGGGTGTTAGTGTTGTTTGTGGTTAGGGGGTGAGCGTTGTTGGTTGTTACGGGGTTAGGATTGTTTGTTGTTAGGGATTTAGGGTTGTTTGCTGTTAGGGGGTTAAAGTTGTTTGTTGTTAGGAGGTTAGGGTTGTTTGTTGTTACAGGGTTAGGTTAGTTTCTTGTTAGGAGTTTAGTGTTTGTTGTTAGGGGGTTAGTGTTTGTTGTTAGGGGTTTAGTGTTGTTTCTTGTTGGGGTTTAGTGGTTTTTGTTGTTAGGGTGTTAGTGTTGTTTGTTGTTAGGGGTTTAAGGTTGTTTGTTGTTAGGAGGTTAGGGTTGTTTGTTGTTACGGGGTTAGGTTAGTTTCTTGTTAGGGGTTTAGTGTTGTTTGTTGTTAGGGGGTTAGTGTTTGTTGTTAGGGGTTTAGGGTTGTTTCTTGTTGGGGTTTAGTAGTTTTTGTTGTTAGGGTGTTAGTGTTGTTTGTGGTTAGGGGTTTAGTGTTGTTTGTTCTTACGGGGTTAGTGTTGTTTGTGGTTAGGGTGTTAGTGTTGTTTGTGGTTAGGGGGTGAGCGTTGTTGGTTGTTAGGGGGATAGGATTGTTTGTTGTTAGGGGTTTAGGGTTGTTTCTTGTTAGGGGGTTAAGGTTGTTTGTTGTTAGGAGGTTAGGATTGTTTGTTGTTACAGGGTTAGGTTAGTTTCTTCTTAGGGGTTTAGTGTTGTTTGTTGTTAGGGGGTTAGTGTTTGTTGTTAGGGGTTTAGTGTTGTTTCTTGTTGGGGTTTAGTGTTTTTGTTGTTAGGGTGTTAGTGTTGTTTATTGTTAGGGGTTTAGGGTTGTTTGTTGTTAGGGGTTTAAGGTTGTTTGTTGTTAGGAGGTTAGGGTTGTTTGTTGTTACGGGGTTAGGTTAGTTTCTAGTTAGGGGTTTAGTGTTGTTTGTTGTTAGGGGGTTAGTGTTTGTTGTTAGGGGTTTAGGGTTGTTTCTTGTTGGGGTTTAGTAGTTTTTGTTGTTAGGGTGTTAGTGTTGTTTGTGGTTAGGGGGTTAGTGTTGTTGTTTGTTAGAGGGTTAGGGTTGTTTGTTGTTAGGAGGTTAGGGTTGTTTGTTCTTACAGGGTTAGGTTAGTTTCTTGTTAGGGGTTTAGTGTTGTTTGTTGTTAGGGGGTTAGTGTTTGTTGTTAGGGGTTCAGTGTTGTTTCTTGTTGGAGTTTAGTGGTTTTTGTTGTTAGGGTGTTAGTGTTGTTTGTTGTTAGGGCTTAAGGTTGTTTGTTGTTAGGAGGTTAGGGTTGTTTGTTGTTACAGGGTTAGTTTAGTTTCTTGTTAGGGGTTTAGTGTTGTTTGTTGTTAGGGGGTTAGTGTTTGTTGTTAGGGGTTTAGTGTTGTTTCTTGTTGGGGTTTAGTGGTTTTTGTTGTTAGGGTGTTAGTGTTGTTTGTTGTTAGGGGTTTAGGGTTGTTTGTTGTTAGGGGTTTAAGGTTGTTTGTTGTTAGGAGGTTAGGGTTGTTTGTTGTTACGGGGTTAGGTTAGTTTCTTGTTAGGGGTTTAGTGTTGTTTGTTGTTAGGGGGTTAGTGTTTGTTGTTCGGGGTTTAGGGTTGTTTCTTGTTGGGGTTTAGTAGTTTTTGTTGTTAGAGTGTTAGTGTTGTTTGTGGTTAGGGGGTTAGTGTTGTTTGTTCTTACGGGGTTAGTGTTGTTTGTGGTTAGGGTGTTAGTGTTGTTTGTGGTTAGGGGGTGAGCGTTGTTGGTTGTTAGGGGGTTACGATTGTTTGTTGATAGGGGTTTAGGGTTGTTTGATGTTAGGGGGTAACGGTTTTTTGTTGTTAGGAGGTTAGGGTTGTTTGTTGTTACAGGGTTAGGTTAGTTTCTTGTTAGGGGTTTAGTGTTGTTTGTTGTTAGGGGTTAGTGTTTGTTGTTATTTGTTTAGTGTTGTTTCTTGTTGGGGTTTACTGGTTTTTGTTGTTAGGGTGTTAATGTTGTTTGTTGTTAGGGGTTTAGGGTTGTTTGTTGTTAGGGGTTTAAGGTTGTTTGTTGTTAGGAGGTTAGGGTTGTTTGTTGTTACAGGGTTAGGTTAGTTTCTTGTTAGGGGTTTAGTGTTGTTTGTTGTTAGGGGGTTAGTGTTTGTTGTTAGGGGTTTAGGGTTGTTTCTTGTTGGGGTTTAGTAGTTTTTTTTGTTAGGGTGTTAGTGTTGTTTGTGGTTAGGGGGTTAGTGTTGTTTGTTCTTACGGGGTTAGTGTTGTTTGTGGTTAGGGTGTTAGTGCTGTTTGTGGTTAGGGGGTGAGCGTTGTTGGTTGTTAGGGGGTTCGGATTGTTTGTTGATAGGGGTTTAGGGCTGTTTGTTGTTAGGGGGTTAAGGTTGTTTGTTGTTAAGAGCTTAGGGTTGTTTGTTGTTACGGGGTTAGTTTAGTTTCTTGTTAGGGGTTTAGTGTTGTTTGTTGTTAGGGGGTTAGTGTTTGTTGTTAGGGGTTTAGGGTTGTTTCTTGTTGGGGTTTAGTAGTTTTTGTTGTTAGGGTGTTAGTGTTGTTTGTGGTTAGGGGGTTAGTGCTGTTGTTTGTTAGGGGGTTAGGGTTGTTTGTTGTTCGGAGGTTAGGGTTGTTTGTTGTTACAGGGTTAGGTTAGTTTCTTGTTAGGGGTTTAGTGTTGTTTGTTGTTAGGGGGTTAGTGTTTGTTGTTAGGGGTTTAGTGTTGTTTCTTGTTGGGGTTTAGTGTTTTTTGTTGTTAGGGTGTTAGTCTTGTTTGTTCTGGGGGGTTAGTGTTGTTTGTTCTTACGGGGTTTGTGTTGTTTGTGGTTAGGGTGTTAGTGTTGTTTGTCGTTAGGGGGTGAGCGTTGTTGGTTGTTAGAGGTTTAGGATTGTTTGTTGTTAGGGGTTCAGGGTTGTTTGTTGTTAGGGGGTTAAGGTTGTTTGTTGTTAGGAGGTTAGGGTTGTTTGTTGTTACAGGGTTAGGTTAGTTTCTTGTTAGGGGTTTAGTGTTGTTTGTTGTTAGGGGGTTAGTGTTTGTTGTTAGGGGTTTAGTGTTGTTTCTTGTTGGGGATTAGTGGTTTTTGTTTTTAGGGTGTTAGTGTTTGTTGTTAGGGGTTTAGGGTTGTTTGTTGTTAGGGGTTAAGGTTGTTTGTTGTTAGGAGGTTAGGGTTGTTTGTTGTTACGGGGTTAGGTTAGTTTCTTGTTAGGGGTTTAGGGTTGTTTGTTGTTAGGGGGTTAGTGTTTGTTGTTAGGGGTTTAGTGTTGTTTCTTGTTGGGGTTTCTTGGTTTTTGTTGTTAGAGTGTTAGTGTTGTTTGTTGTTAGGGGTTTCGGGTTGTTTGTTGTTAGGGGTTTAAGGTTGTTTGTTGTTAGGAGGTTAGGGTTGTTTGTTGTTACGGGGTTAGGTTAGTTCCTTGTTAGGGGTTTAGTGTTGTTTGTTGTTAGGGGGTTAGTGTTTGTTGTTAGGGGTTTAGGGTTGTTTCTTGTTGGGGTTTAGTAGTTTTTGTTGTTAGGGTGTTAGTGTTGTTTGTTCTGGGGGGTTAGTGTTGTTTGTTCTTACGGGGTTTGTGTTGTTTGTGGTTAGGGTGTTAGTGTTGTTTGTCGTTAGGGGGTGAGCGTTGTTGGTTGTTAGAGGTTTAGGATTGTTTGTTGTTAGGGGTTCAGGGTTGTTTGTTGTTAGGGGGTTAAGGTTGTTTGTTGTTAGGAGGTTAGGGTTGTTTGTTGTTACAGGGTTAGGTTAGTTTCTTGTTAGGGGTTTAGTGTTGTTTGTTGTTAGGGGGTTAGTGTTTGTTGTTAGGGGTTAGTGTTGTTTCTTGTTGGGGATTAGTGGTTTTTGTTTTTAGGGTGTTAGTGTTTGTTGTTAGCGGTTTAGGGTTGTTTGTTGTTAGGGGTTTAAGGTTGTTTGTTGTTAGGAGGTTAGGGTTGTTTGTTGTTACGGGGTTAGGTTAGTTTCTTGTTAGGGGTTTAGTGTTGTTTGTTGTTAGGGGGTTAGTGTTTGTTGTTAGGGGTTTACGGTTGTTTTTTGTTGGGGTTTAGCAGTCTTTGTTGTTAGGGTGTTAGTGTTGTTTGCTGTTAGGGGTTTTGGGTTGTTTGTTGTTAGGGGTTTAAGGTTGTTTGTTGTTAGGAGATTAGGGTTGTTTGTTGTTACAGGGTTAGGTTAGTTTCTTGTTAGGGGTTTAGTGTTGTTTGTTGTTAGGGGGTTAGTGTTTGTTGTTAGGGGTTTAGTATTGTTTCTTGTTGGGGTTTAGTGTTTTTTGTTGTTAGGGTGTTAGTGTTGTTTATTGTTAGGGGTTTAGGGTTGTTTGTTGTTAGGGGTTTAAGGTTGTTTGTTGTTAGGAGGTTAGGGTTGTTTGTTGTTACGGGGTTAGGTTAGTTTCTTGTTAGGGGTTTAGTGTTGTTTGTTGTTAGGGGGTTAGTGTTTGTTGTTAGGGGTTTAGGGTTGTTTCTTGTTGGGGTTTAGTGGTTTTTGTTGTTAGGGTGTTAGTGTGGTTTGTGGTTAGGGGTTTAGGTTTGTTTGTTGTTAGGGGTTTAAGGTTGTTTGTTGTTAGGAGGTTAGGGTTGTTTGTTGTTACGGGGTTAGGTTAGTTTCTAGTTAGGGGTTTAGTGTTGTTTGTTGTTAGGGGGTTAGTGTTTGTTGTTAGGGGTTTAGGGTTGTGTCTTGTTGGGGTTTAGTAGTTTTTGTTGTTAGGGTGTTAGTGTTGTTTGTGGTTAGGGGGTTAGTGTTGTTGTTTGTTAGAGGGTTAGGGTTGTTTGTTGTTAGGAGGTTAGGGTTGTTTGTTCTTACAGGGTTAGGTTAGTTTCTTGTTAGGGGTTTAGTGTTGTTTGTTGTTAGGGGGTTAGTGTTTGTTGTTAGGGGTTCAGTGTTGTTTCTTGATGGAGTTTAGTGGTTTTTGTTGTTAGAGTGTTAGTGTTGTTTGTTGTTAGGGGTTTAGGGTTGTTTGTTGTTAGAGGTTTAAGGTTGTTTGTTGTTAGGAGGATAGGGTTGTTTTTTGTTACGGGGTTAGGTTAGTTTCTTGTTAGGTGTTTAGTGTTGTTTGTTGTTAGGGGGTTAGTGTTTGTTGTTAGGGGTTTAGGGTTGTTTCTTGTTGGGGTTTAGTAGTTTTTGTTGTTAGGGTGTTAATGTTGTTTGTTGTTAGGGGTTTAGGGTTGTTTGTTGTTAGGGGTTTAAGGTTGTTTGTTGTTAGGAGGTTAGGGTTGTTTGTTGTTACGGGGTTAGGTTAGTTTCTTGTTAGGGGTTTAGTGTTGTTTGTTGTTAGGGGGTTAGTGTTTGTTGTTAGGGGTTTAGTGTTGTTTCTTGTTGAGGTTTAGTGGTTTTTGTTGTTAGAGTGTTAGTGTTGTTTGTTGTTAGGGGTTTCGGGTTGTTTGTTGTTAGGGGTTTAAGGTTGTTTGTTGTTAGGAGGTTAGGGTTGTTTGTTGTTACGGGGTTAGGTTAGTTTCTTGTTAGGGGTTTAGTGTTGTTTGTTGTTAGGGGGTTAGTGTTTGTTGTTAGGGGTTTAGGGTTGTTTCTTGTTGGGGTTTAGTAGTTTTTGTTGTTAGGGTGTTAGTGTTGTTTGTTCTGGGGGGTTAGTGTTGTTTGTTCTTACGGGGTTTGTGTTTTTTGTGGTTAGGGTGTTAGTGTTGTTTGTCGTTAGGGGGTTAGGATTGTTTGTTGTTAGGAATTTAGGGTTGTTTGCTGTTAGGGGGTTAAGGTTGTTTGTTGTTAGGGGGTTAAGGTTGTTTGTTGTTAGGAGGTTAGGGTTGTTTGTTGTTACAGGGTTAGGTTAGTTTCTTGTTAGGGGTTTAGTGTTGTTTGTTGTTAGGGGGTTAGTGTTTGTTGTTAGGGGTTTAGTGTTGTTTCTTGTTGGGGATTAGTGGTTTTTGTTTTTAGGGTGTTAGTGTTTGTTGTTAGGGTGTTAGTGTTCTTTGTTGTTAGGGGGTTAAGGTTGTTTGTTGTTAGGAGGTTAGGGTTGTTTGTTTTTGCAGGGTTAGGTAAGTTTCTTGATAGGGGTTTTAGTGTTGTTTGTTGTTAGGGCGTTAGTGTTTGTTGTTAGGGGTTTAGTGTTGTTTCTTGTTGGGGTTTAGTGGTTTTTGTTGTTAGGGTGTTAGTGTTGTTTGTGGTTAGGGGGTTAGTGTTGTTGTTCGTGGGTTTAGTGCTGTTTGTTGTTAGGGGGTTAGTGTTTGTTGTTAGGGGTTTAGTGTTTTTTCTTTTTGGGGTTTAGTGGTTTTTGTTGTTAGGGTGTTAGTGTTGTTTGTGGTTAGGGGGTTAGTGTTGTTGTTCGTGGGTTTAGTGCTGTTTGTTGTTAGGGGGTTAGTGTTTGTTGTTAGGGGTTTAGTGTTTTTTCTTTTTGGGGTTTAGTGGTTTTTGTTGTTAGGGTGTTAGTGTTGTTTGTGGTTAGGGGGTTAGTGTTGTTTGTTGTTAGGAGGTTAGGGTTGTTTGTTCTTACTTGGTTAGGTTAGTTTCTTGTTAGGGGTTTAGTGTTGTTTGTTGTTAGGGTGTTATTGTTTGTTGTTAGGGGTTTAGTGTTGTTTCTTGTTGGGGTTTAGTTTTTTTTGTTGTTAGAGTGTTAGTGTTGTTTGTTGTTAGGGGGTTAGTGTTTGTTGTTAGGGGTTTAGTGTTGTTTCTTGTTGGGTTTTAGTGGTTTTTGTTGTTAGAGTGTTAGTTTTGTTTGTTGTTAGGGGTTTAGGGTTGTTTGTTGTTAGGGGTTTAAGGTTGTTTGTTGTTAGGAGGTTACTGTTGTTTGTTGTTACGGGGTTAGGTTACTTTCTTTTTAGGGGTTTAGTATTGTGTGTTGGTAGGGGGTTAGTGTTTGTTGTTAGGGGTTCAGGGTTGTTTCTTGATGGGGTTTAGTAGTTTTTGTTGTTAGGGTGTTAGTGTTGTTTGTTGTTAGGGGGTTAGTGTTGTTTGTTCTTACGGGGTTAGTGTTGTTTGTGGTTAGGGTGTTAGTGTTGTTTGTGGTTAGGAGGTGAGCGTTGTTGGTTGTTAGGGGGTTAGGATTGTTTGTTGTTAGGGGTTTAGGGTTGTTTGTTGTTAGGGGGTTAAGGTTGTTTGTTGTTAGGAGGTTAGGGTTGTTTGTTGTTACAGGGTTAGGTTAGTTTCTTGTTAGGGGTTTAGTGTTGTTTGTTGTTAGGGGGTTAGTGTTTGTTGTTAGGGGTTTAGTGTTGTTTCTTGTTGGGGTTTAGTGTTTTTTGTTGTTAGGGTGTTAGTGTTGTTTGTTGTCAGGGGTTTAGGGTTGTTTGTTGTTAGGGGTTTAAGGTTGTTTGTTGTTAGGAGGTTAGGGTTGTTTGTTGTTACAGGGTTAGGTTAGTTTCTTGTTAGGGGTTTAGTGTTGTTTGTTGTTAGGGGGTTAGTGTTTGTTGTTAGGGGTTTAGGGTTGTTTCTTGTTGTGGTTTAGTAGTTTTTGTTGTTAGGGTGTTAGTGTTGTTTGTGGTTAGGGGGTTAGTGTTCTTTGTTCTTACGAGGTTAGTGTTGTTTGTGGTTAGGGGGTTAGTGTTGTTGTTCGTGGGTTTAGTGCTGTTTGTTGTTAGGGGGTTAGTGTTTGTTGTTAGGGGTTTAGTGTTTTTTCTTTTTGGGGTTTAGTGGTTTTTGTTGTTAGGGTGTTAGTGTTGTTTGTGGTTAGGGAGTTAGTGTTGTTGTTCGTGGGTTTAGTGCTGTTTGTTGTTAGGGGGTTAGTGTTTGCTGTTAGGGGTTTAGTGTTGTTTCTTGTTGGGGTTTAGTGGTTTTTGTTTTTAGGGTGTTAGTGTTGTTTGTTGTTAGGGGTTTAGGGTTGTTTGTTGTTAGGGGTTTAAGGTTGTTTGTTGTTAGGAGGTTAGGGTTGTTTGTTGTTATGGGGTTAGGTTAGTTTCTTGTTAGGTGTTTAGTGTTGTTTGTTGTTAGGGGGTTAGTGTTTGTTGTTAGGGGTTTAGGGTTGTTTCTTGTTGGGGTTTAGTAGTTTTTGTTGTTAGGGTGTTAGTGTTGTTTGTGGTTAGGGGGTTAGTGTTGTTGTTTGTTAGGGGGTTAGGGTTGTTTGTTGTTAGGGGTTTAGAGTAGTTTATTTTTAGGGGGTTTGTGTTGTTTGTTGTTAGGTTGTTAGTATTGTTGGTAGGGGGTTAGTGGTGTTTGTTGTTAGGGGGTTAGTGTTTTTTGTTCTTAGGGGGTTAGTGTTGTTTCTTGTTAGAGAGTTCGGGTTCTTTGTTGTTAGGGGCTTAGGGTTGTTTGTTGTTAGTGGGTTAGAGTAGTTTGTTGTTGGGGGTTAGGGTTGTTTGTTGTTAGGGGGTTAGGGTTGTTGTTAGGTGGTTAGTGTTGTTTCTATTTAGGGCTTTCGGTTTGTTTCTTGTTGAGGTTTAGTGGTTTTTGTTGTTAGGGTGTTAGTGTTGTTTGTGGTTAGGGCGTTAGTGTTGTTTGTATTTAGGGGTTTAGGGTTGTTTCTTGTTGGGCTTTAGTGGTTTTTGTTGTTAGGGTGTTGGTGTTGTTTGTTGTTAGGGGGTTAATGTTGTTTGTGGTTAGGGTGTTAGTGCTGTTTGTGGTTAGGGGGTGAGCGTTGTTGGTTGTTAGGGGGTTAGGATTTGTTGTTGTTAGGGGTTTAGGGTTGTTTGTTGTTAGGGGGTTAAGTTTGTTTGTTGTTAGGAGGTTAGGGCTGTTTGTTGTTACAGGGTTAGGTTAGTTTCTTGTTAGGGGTTTGGTGTTGTTTGTTGTTAGGGATTAGTGTTTGTTGTTAGGGGTTTAGTGTTGTTTCTTGTTGGGGTTTAGTGTTTTTTGTTGTTAGGGTGTTAGTGTTGTTTGTTGTTGGGGATTTAGGGTTGTTTGTTGTTAGGGGTTTAAGGTTGTTTGTTGTTAGGAGGTTAGGGTTGTTTGTTGTTACAGGGTTAGGTTAGTTTCTTGTTAGGGGCTTAGTGTTGTTTGTTGTTAGGGGGTTAGTGTTTGTTGTTAGGGGTTTAGTGTTGTTTCTTGTTGGGGTTTAGTGGTTTTTGTTGTTAGGGTGTTAGTGTTGTTTGTTGTTAGTGATTTAGGGTTGTTTGTTTTTAGGGGTTTAAGGTTGTTTGTTGTTAGGAGGTAAGGGTTTTTTGTTTTTACGGGGTTAGGTTAGTTTCTTGTTAGGGGTTTAGTGTTGTTTGTTGTTAGGCGGTTAGTTTTGTTTGTGGTTAGTGGGTGAGCGTTGTTGCTTGTTAGGGGTTTAGGATTGTTTGTTGTTAGGGGTTTATGGTTGTTTGTTGTTAGGGGGTTAAGTTTGTTTGTTGTTAGGAGGTTAGGGTTGTTTGTTGTTACGGGGTTAGGTTAGTTTCTTGTTAGGGGTTTAGTGTTGTTTGGTGTTAGGGTGTTAGTGTTTGTTGTTAGGGGTTTAGTGTTGTTTCTTGTTGGGGTTTAGTGGTTTTTGTTGTTAGGGTGTTAGTGTTGTTTGTGGTTAGGGGGTTAGTGTTGTTGTTTGTTAGGGTGTTAGGGTTGTTTGTTGTTAGGAGGTTAGGGTTGTTTGTTCTTACTTGGTTAGGTTAGTTTCTTGTTAGGGGTTTAGTGTTGTTTGCTGTTAGGGTGTTACTGTTTGTTGTTAGGGGTTTAGTGTTGTTTCTTGTTGGGGTTTAGTGGTTTTTGTTGTTAGAGTGTTAGTGTTGTTTGTTGTTAGGGGGTTAGTGTTTGTTGTTAGAGGTTTAGTGTTGTTTCTTGTTGGGGTTTAGTGGTTTTTGTTGTTAGAGTGTTAGTTTTGTTTGTTGTTAGGGGTTTAGGGTTGTTTGTTGTTAGGGGTTTAAGGTTGTTTGTTGTTAGGAGGTTACTGTTGTTTGTTGTTACGGGGTTAGGTTACTTTCTTTTTAGGGGTTTAGTATTGTGTGTTGGTAGGGGGTTAGTTTTTGTTGTTAGGGGTTCACGGTTGTTTCTTGATGGGGTTTAGTAGTTTTTGTTGTTAGGGTGTTAGTGTTGTTTGTTTTTAGGGGGTTAGTGTTGTTTGTTCTTACGGGGTTAGTGTTGTTTGTGGTTAGGATGTTAGTGTTGTTTGTGGTTAGGAGGTGAGCGTTGTTGGTTGTTAGTGGGTTAGGATTGTTTGTTGTTAGGGGTTTAGGGTTGTTTGTTGTTAGGGGGTTACGGTTGTTTGTTGTTAGGAGGTTAGGGTTGTTTGTTGTTACAGGGTTAGGTTAGTTTCTTGTTAGGGGTTTAGTGTTGTTTGTTGTTAGGGGGTTAGTGTTTGTTGTTAGGGGTTTAGTGTTGTTTCTTGTTGGGGTTTAGTGTTTTTTGTTGTTAGGGTGTTAGTGTTGTTTGTTGTTAGGGGTTTAGGGTTGTTTGTTGTTAGGGGTTTAAGGTTGTTTGTTGTTAGGAGGTTAGGGTTGTTTGTTGTTACGGGGTTAGGTTAGTTTCTTGTTAGGGGTTTAGTGTTGTTTGTTGTTAGGGGGTTAGTGTTTGTTGTTAGGGGTTCAGGGTTGTTTCATGTTGGGGTTTAGTAGTTTTTGTTGTTAGGGTGTTAGTGTTGTTTGTTGTTAGGGGGTTAGTGTTGTTTGTTCTTACGGGGTTAGTGTTGTTTGTGGTTAGGGTGTTAGTGTTGTTTGTGGATAGGAGGTGAGCGTTGTTGGTTGTTAGGGGGTTAGGATTGTTTGTTGTTAGGGTTTTAGGGTTGTTTGTTGTTAGGGGGTTACGGTTGTTTGTTGTTAGGAGGTTAGGGTTGTTTGTTGTTACAGGGTTAGGTTAGTTTCTTGTTAGGGGTTTAGTGTTGTTTGTTGTTAGGGGGTTAGTGTTTGTTGTTAGGGGTTTAGTGTTGTTTCTTGTTGGGGTTTAGTGTTTTTTGTTGTTAGGGTGTTAGTGTTGTTTGTTGTCAGGGGTTTAGGGTTGTTTGTTGTTAGGGGTTTAAGGTTGTTTGTTGTTAGGAGGTTAGGGTTGTTTGTTGTTACGGGGTTAGGTTAGTTTCTTGTTAGGGGTTTAGTGTTGTTTGTTGTTAGGGGGTTAGTGTTTGTTGTTAGGGGTTTAGGGTTGTTTCTTGTTGGGGTTTAGTAGTTTTTGTTGTTAGGGTGTTAGTGTTGTTTGTGGTTAGGGGGTTAGTGTTCTTTGTTCTTACGGGGTTAGTGTTGTTTGTGGTTAGGGTGTTAGTGCTGTTTGTGGTTAGGGGGTGAGCGTTGTTGGTTCTTAGGGGGTTAGGATTGGTTGTTGTTAGGGGTTTAGGGTTGTTTGTTGTTAGGGTGTTAAGGTTGTTTGTTGTTAGGAGGTTAGGGCTGTTTGTTGTTACAGGGTTAGGTTAGTTTCTTGTCAGGGGTTTAGTGTTGTTTGTTGTTAGGGGGTTAGTGTTTGTTGTTAGGGGTTTAGTGTTGTTTCTTGTTGGGGTTTAGTGGTTTTTTTCTTAGGGTGTTAGTGTTGTTTGTTGTTAGTTGTTTAGGGTTGTTTGTTGTTAGGGGTTTAATGTTGTTTGTTGTTAGGAGGTTAGGGTTGTTTGTTGTTATGGGGTTAGGTTAGTTTCTTGTTAGGGGTTTAGTGTTGTTTGTTGTTAGGGGTTAGTGTTTGTTGTTAGGGGTTTAGGGTTGTTTCTTGTTGGGGTTTAGAAGTTTTTGTTGTTAGGGTGTTACTGTTGTTTGTTGTTAGGGGTTTAGTGTTTGTTCTTACGGGGTTAGTGTTGTTTGTGGTTAGGGTGTTAGTGCTGTTTATGGTTAGGGGGTGAGCGTTGTTGTTTGTTAGGGGGTTAGCATTGTTTGTTGTTAGGGATTTAGGGTAGTTTGCTGTTAGGGGGTTAAGGTTGTTTGTTGTTAGGAGGTTAGGGTTGTTTGTTGTTACAGGGTTAGGTTAGTTTCTTGTTAGGGGTTTAGTGTTGTTTGTTGTTAGGGTTTTAGTGTTTGTTGTTAGGGGTTTAGTGTTGTTTCTTGTTAGGGTTTAGTGTTTTTTGTTGTTAGGGTGTTAGTGTTGTTTGTTGTTAGGGGTTTAGGGTTGTTTGTTGTCAGGGGTTTAAGGTTGTTTGTTGTTAGGATGTTAGGGTTGTTTGTTGTTACAGGGTTAGGTTAGTTTCTTGTTAGGGGTTTAGTGTTGTTTGTTGTTAGGGGGTTAGTGTTTGTTGTTAGGGGTTTAGTGTTTTTCCTTTTTGGGGTTTAGTGGTTTTTGTTGTTAGGGTGTTAGTGTTGTTTGTTGTTAGGGGTTTAGGGTTGTTTGTTGTTAGGGGTTTAAGGTCTTTGTTGTTAGGAGGTTAGGGGTGTTTGTTGTTACGGGGTTAGGTTAGTTTCTTGTTAGGGGTTTAGTGTTGTTTGTTGTTAGGGGGTTAGTCTTTGTTGTTAGGGGTTTAGGGTTCTTTCTTGTTGGGGCTTAGTAGTTTTTGTTGTTAGGGTGTTGGTGTTGTTTGTGGTTAGGGGGTGAGCGTTGTTGGTTGTTAGTGGGTTAGGATTGTTTGTTGTTAGTGGTTTAGGATTGTTTCTTGTTAGGGGGTTAAGGTTGTTTGTTGTTAGGAGGTTAGGGTTGATTGTTGTTACAGGGTTAGGTTAGTTTCTTTTTAGGGGTTTAGTGTTCTTTGTTGTTAGGGGGTTAGTGTTTTTTCTTAGGGGTTCAGTGTTGTTTCCTGTTAGAGTTTAGTGTTTTTTATTGTTAGGGTGTTAGTGTTGTTTGTTGTTAGGGGTTTAGGGTTGTTTGTTGTTAGGGGGTTAAGGTTGTTTGTTGTTAGGAGGTTAGGGTTGTTTGTTGTTACGGGGTTAGGTTAGTTTCTTGTTAGGGGTTTAGTGTTGTTTCTTGTTAGGGGGTTAGTGTTTGTTGTTAGGGGTTCAGGGTTGTTTCTTGTTGGGGTTTAGTAGTTTTTGTTGTTAGGGTGTTGGTGTTGTTTGTTGTTAGGGGGTTAGTGTTTTTTGTTCTTACGGGGTTAGTGTTGTTTGTGGTTAGGGTGTTAGTGTTGATTCTGGTTAGGGGGTGAGCGTTGTTGGTTGTTAGGGGGTTAGGATTGTTTGTTGTTAGGGGTTTAGGGTTGTTTGTTGTTAGGGGTTTAAGGTTGTTTGTTGTTAAGAGGTTAGGGTTGTTTGTTGTTACAGGGTTAGGTTAGTTTCTTGTTAGGGGTTTAGTGTTGTTTGTTGTTAGGCTGTTAGTGTTTGTTGTTGGGGTTTAGTGTTGTTTCTTGTTGGGGTTTAGTGTTTTTTGTTGTTAGGGTGTTAGTGTTGTTTGTTGTTAGGGGTTTAGGGTTGTTTGTTGTTAGGGGTTTAAGGTTGTTTGTTGTTACGGGGTTAGGTTAGTTTCTTGTCAGGGGTTTAGTGTTTGTTGTTGGGGGTTAGTGTTTGTTGTTAGGGGTTTAGGGTTGTTTCTTGTTGGGGTTTAGTAGTTTTTGTTGTTAGGGTGTTAGTGTTGTTTGTTGTTAGGGGGTTAGTGTTGTTTGTTCTTACGGGGTTAGTGTTGTTTGTGGTTAGGGTGTTAGTGCTGTTTGTGGTTTGGTGGTGAGCGTTGTTGTTTGTTAGGGTGTTAGGATTGTTTGTTGTTAGGGATTTAGGGTTGTTTGCTGTTAGGGGGTTAAGGTTGTTTGTTGTTAGGAGGTTAGGGTTGTTTGTTGTTACAGGGTTAGGTTAGTTTCTTGTTAGGGGTTTAGTGTTGTTTGTTGTTAGGAGGTTAGTGTTTGTTGTTAGGGGTTTAGAGTTGTTTCTTGTAGGGGTTTAGTGGTTTTTGTTGTTAGGGTGTTAGTGTTGTTTGTTGTTAGGGGGTTAAGGTTGTTTGTTGTTAGGAGGTTAGGGTTGTTTGTTGTTACAGGGTTAGGTTAGTTTCTTGTTAGGGGTTTAGTGTTGTTTGTTGTTAGGGTTTTAGTGTTTGTTGTTAGGGGTTTAGTGTTGTTTCTTGTTAGGGTTTAGTGTTTTTTGTTGTTAGGGTGTTAGTGTTGTTTGTTGTTAGGGGTTTAGGGTTGTTTGTTGTTGGGGGTTTAAGGTTGTTTGTTGTTAGGAGGTTAGGGTTGTTTGTTGTTACAGGGTTAGGTTAGTTTCTTGTTAGGGGTTTAGTGTTGTTTGTTGTTAGGGGGTTAGTGTTTGTTGTTAGGGGTTTAGTGTTTTTTCTTTTTGGGGTTTAGTGGTTTTTGTTGTTAGGGTGTTAGTGTTGTTTGTTGTTAGGGGTTTAGGGTTGTTTGTTGTTAGGGGTTTAAGGTTGTTTGTTGTTAGGAGGTTAGGGTTGTTTGTTGTTACGGAGTTAGGTTAGTTTCTTGTTAGGGGTTTAGTGTTGTTTGTTGTTAGGGGGTCAGTCTTTGTTGTTAGGGGTTTAGGGTTCTTCCTTGTTGGGGCTTAGTAGTTTTTGTTGTTAGGGTGTTAGTGTTGTTTGTGGTTAGGGGTTAGTGTTGTTTGTTCTTACGGGGTTAGTGTTGTTTGTGGTTAGGGTGTTAGTGTTGTTTGTGGTTAGGGGGTGAGCGTTGTTGGTTGTTAGGGGGTTAGAATTGTTTGTTGTTAGGGGTTTAGGATTGTTTCTTGTTAGGGGGTTAAGGTTGTTTGTTGTTAGGAGGTTAGGGTTGTTTGTTGTTACAGGTTTAGGTTAGTTTCTTTTTAGGGGTTTAGTGTTGTTTGTTTTTAGGGGGTTAGTGTTTTTTGTTAGGGGTTCAGTGTTGTTTCCTGTTAGAGTTTAGTGGTTTTTGTTGTTAGGGTGTTAGTGTTGTTTGTTGTTAGGGGTTTAGGGTTGTTTGTTGTTAGGGGTTTAAGGTTGTTTGTTGTTAGGAGGTTAGGGTTGTTTGTTGTTACAGGGTTAGGTTAGTTTCTTGTTAGGGGTTTAGTGTTGTTTGTTGTTAGGGGGTTAGTGTTTGTTGTTAGGGGTTTAGGGTTGTTTCTTGTTGGGGTTTAGTAGTTTTTGTTGTTAGGGCGTTTGTGTTGTTTGTTGTTAGGGGGTTAGTGTTGTTTGTCTTTAGGGGTTTAGGGTTGTTTCTTGGTGGGTTTTAGTAGTTTTTGTTGTTAGGGCGTTTGTGTTGTTTGTTGTTAGGGGGTTAGTGTTTGTTGTTAGGGGTTTAGGGTTGTTTCTTGTTGGGGTTTAGTAGTTTTTGTTGTTAGGGTGTTAGTGTTGTTTGTGGTTAGGGGGTTAGTGTTGTTGTTTGTTAGGGGGTTAGGGTTGTTTGTTGTTAGGGGTTTAGAGTAGTTTATTTTTAGGGGGTTAGTGTTGTTTGTTGTTAGGTTGTTAGTATTGTTGGTAGGGGGTTAGTGGTGTTTGTTGTTAGGGGGTTAGTGTTTTTTGTTCTTAGGGGGTTAGTTTTGTTTCTTGTTAGAGAGTTCGGGTTCTTTGTTGTTAGGGGCTTAGGGTTGTTTGTTGTTAGTGGGTTAGAGTAGTTTGTTGTTGGGGGTTAGGGTTGTTTGTTGTTAGGGGGTTAGGGTTGTTGTTAGGTGGTTAGTGTTGTTTCTATTTAGGGCTTTTGGTTTGTTTCTTGTTGAGGTTTAGTGGTTTTTGTTGTTAGGGTGTTAGTGTTGTTTGTGATTAGGGCGTTAGTGTTGTTTGTATTTAGGGGTTTAGGGTTGTTTCTTGTTGGGCTTTAGTGGTTTTTGTTGTTAGGGTGTTAGTGTTGTTTGTTGTTAGGGGGTTAATGTTGTTTGTGGTTAGGGTGTTAGTGCTGTTTGTGGTTAGGGGGTGAGCGTTGTTGGTTGTTAGGGGGTTAGGATTTGTTGTTGTTAGGGGTTTAGGGTTGTTTGTTGTTAGGGGGTTAAGTTTGTTTGTTGTTAGGAGGTTAGGGCTGTTTGTTGTTACAGGGTTAGGTTAGTTTCTTGTTAGGGGTTTGGTGTTGTTTGTTGTTAGGGATTAGTGTTTGTTGTTAGGGGTTTAGTGTTGTTTCTTGTTGGGGTTTAGTGTTTTTTGTTGTTAGGGTGTTAGTGTTGTTTGTTGTTGGGGATTTAGGGTTGTTTGTTGTTAGGGGTTTAAGGTTGTTTGTTGTTAGGAGGTTAGGGTTGTTTGTTGTTACAGGGTTAGGTTAGTTTCTTGTTAGGGGCTTAGTGTTGTTTGTTGTTAGGGGGTTAGTGTTTGTTGTTAGGGGTTTAGTGTTGTTTCTTGTTGGGGTTTAGTGGTTTTTTTTGTTAGGGTGTTAGTGTTGTTTGTTGTTAGGGATTTAGGGTTTTTTGTTTTTAGGGGTTTAAGGTTGTTTGTTGTTAGGAGGTAAGGGTTTTTTGTTTTTACGGGGTTAGGTTAGTTTCTTGTTAGGGGTTTAGTGTTGTTTGTTGTTAGGGGGTTAGTGTTTGTTGTTAGCGATTTGGGGTTGTTTCTTGTTGGGGTTTAGCAGTTTTTGTTGTTAGGGTGTTAGTGTTGTTTGTTTTTAGGGGGTTAGTGTTGTTTGTTCTTATGGGGTTAGTGTTGTTTGTGGTTAGGGTGTTAGTTTTGTTTGTGGTTAGTGGGTGAGCGTTGTTGCTTGTTAGGGGTTTAGGATTGTTTGTTGTTAGGGGTTTATGGTTGTTTGTTGTTAGGGGGTTAAGGATGTTTGTTGTTAGGAGGTTAGGGTTGTTTGTTGTTACGGGGTTAGGTTAGTTTCTTGTTAGGGGTTTAGTGTTGTTTGGTGTTAGGGTGTTAGTGTTTTTTGTTAGGGGTTTAGTGTTGTTTCTTGTTGGGGTTTAGTGGTTTTTGTTGTTAGGGTGTTAGTGTTGTTTGTGGTTAGGGGGTTAGTGTTGTTGTTTGTTAGGGTGTTAGGGTTGTTTGTTGTTAGGAGGTTAGGGTTGTTTGTTCTTACTTGGTTAGGTGAGTTTCTTGTTAGGGGTTTAGTGTTGTTTGCTGTTAGGGTGTTACTGTTTGTTGTTAGGGGTTTAGTGTTGTTTCTTGTTGGGGTTTAGTGGTTTTTGTTGTTAGAGTGTTAGTGTTGTTTGTTGTTAGGGGGTTAGTGTTTGTTGTTAGAGGTTTAGTGTTGTTTCTTGTTGGGGTTTAGTGGTTTCTGTTGTTAGAGTGTTAGTTTTGTTTGTTGTTAGGGGTTTAGGGTTGTTTGTTGTTAGGGGTTTAAGGTTGTTTGTTGTTAGGAGGTTACTGTTGTTTGTTGTTACGGGGTTAGGTTACTTTCTTTTTAGGGGTTTAGTATTGTGTGTTGGTAGGGGGTTAGTTTTTGTTGTTAGGGGTTCAGGGTTGTTTCTTGATGGGGTTTAGTAGTTTTTGTTGTTAGGGTGTTAGTGTTGTTTGTTTTTAGGGGGTTAGTGTTGTTTGTTCTTACGGGGTTAGTGTTGTTTGTGGTTAGGATGTTAGTGTTGTTTGTGGTTAGGAGGTGAGCGTTGTTGGTTGTTAGTGGGTTAGGATTGTTTTTTGTTAGGGGTTTAGGGTTGTTTGTTGTTAGGAGGTTACGGTTGTTTGTTGTTAGGAGGTTAGGGTTGTTTGTTGTTACAGGGTTAGGTTAGTTTCTTGTTAGGGGTTTAGTGTTGTTTGTTGTTAGGGGGTTAGTGTTTGTTGTTAGGGGTTTAGTGTTGTTTCTTGTTGGGGTTTAGTGTTTTTTGTTGTTAGGGTGTTAGTGTTGTTTGTTGTTAGGGGTTTAGGGTTGTTTGTTGTTAGGGGTTTAAGGTTGTTTGTTGTTAGGAGGTTAGGGTTGTTTGTTGTTACGGGGTTAGGTTAGTTTCTTGTTAGGGGTTTAGTGTTGTTTGTTGTTAGGGGGTTAGTGTTTGTTGTTAGGGGTTCAGGGTTGTTTCTTGTTGGGGTTTAGTAGTTTTTGTTGTTAGGGTGTTAGTGTTGTTTGTTGTTAGGGGGTTAGTGTTGTCTGTTCTTACGGGGTTAGTGTTGTTTGTGGTTAGGGTGTTAGTGTTGTTTGTGGATAGGAGGTGAGCGTTGTTGGTTGTTAGGGGGTTAGGATTGTTTGTTGTTAGGGTTTTAGGGTTGTTTGTTGTTAGGGGGTTACGGTTGTTTGTTGTTAGGAGGTTAGGGCTGTTTGTTGTTACAGGGTTAGGTTAGTTTCTTGTCAGGGGTTTAGTGTTGTTTGTTGTTAGGGGGTTAGTGTTTGTTGTTAGGGGTTTAGTGTTGTTTCTTGTTGGGGTTTAGTGGTTTTTTTCTTAGGGTGTTAGTGTTGTTTGTTGTTAGTTGTTTAGGGTTGTTTGTTGTTAGGGGTTTAATGTTGTTTGTTGTTAGGAGGTTAGGGTTGTTTGTTGTTACGGGGTTAGGTTAGTTTCTTGTTAGGGGTTTAGTGTTGTTTGTTGTTAGGGGTTAGTGTTTGTTGTTAGGGGTTTAGGGTTGTTTCTTGTTGGGGTTTAGAAGTTTTTGTTGTTAGGGTGTTACTGTTGTTTGTTGTTAGGGGTTTAGTGTTTGTTCTTACGGGGTTAGTGTTGTTTGTGGTTAGGGTGTTAGTGCTGTTTATGGTTAGGGGGTGAGCGTTGTTGTTTGTTAGGGGGTTAGCATTGTTTGTTGTTAGGGATTTAGGGTAGTTTGCTGTTAGGGGGTTAAGGTTGTTTGTTGTTAGGAGGTTAGGGTTGTTTGTTGTTACAGGGTTAGGTTAGTTTCTTGTTAGGGGTTTAGTGTTGTTTGTTGTTAGGGTTTTAGTGTTTGTTGTTAGGGGTTTAGTGTTGTTTCTTGTTAGGGTTTAGTGTTTTTTGTTGTTAGGGTGTTAGTGTTGTTTGTTGTTAGGGGTTTAGGGTTGTTTGTTGTCAGGGGTTTAAGGTTGTTTGTTGTTAGGATGTTAGGGTTGTTTGTTGTTACAGGGTTAGGTTAGTTTCTTGTTAGGGGTTTAGTGTTGTTTGTTGTTAGGGGGTTAGTGTTTGTTGTTAGGGGTTTAGTGTTTTTCCTTTTTGGGGTTTAGTGGTTTTTGTTGTTAGGGTGTTAGTGTTGTTTGTTGTTAGGGGTTTAGGGTTGTTTGTTGTCAGGGGTTTAAGGTTGTTTGTTGTTAGGAGGTTAGGGTTGTTTGTTGTTACAGGGTTAGGTTAGTTTCTTGTTAGGGGTTTAGTGTTGTTTGTTGTTAGGGTTTTAGTGTTTGTTGTTAGGGGTTTAGTGTTGTTTCTTGTTAGGGTTTAGTGTTTTTTGTTGTTAGGGTGTTAGTGTTGTTTGTTGTCAGGGGTTTAGGGTTGTTTGTTGTTAGGGG
The DNA here is from genome assembly GCF_030014295.1 of Loxodonta africana. Classification (NCBI taxonomy): domain Eukaryota; kingdom Metazoa; phylum Chordata; class Mammalia; order Proboscidea; family Elephantidae; genus Loxodonta; species Loxodonta africana. Next base: position 72,713 of record NW_026975133.1, on the reverse strand, counting down.
TTTAAGGTTGTTTGTTGTTAGGAGGTTAGGGTTGTTTGTTGTTACGGGGTTAGGTTAGTTTCTTGTTAGGGGTTTAGTGTTTTTTGTTGTTAGGGGGTTAGTCTTTGTTGTTAGGGGTTTAGGGTTCTTTCTTGTTGGGGCTTAGTAGTTTTTGTTGTTAGGGTGTTAGTGTTGTTTGTGGTTACGGGGTTAGTGTTGTTTGTTCTTACGGGGTTAGTGTTGTTTCTGGTTAGGGTGTTAGTGTTGTTTGTGGTTAGGGGGTGAGAGTTGTTGGTTGTTAGGGGGTTAGGATTGTTTGTTGTTAGGGGTTTAGGATTGTTTCTTGTTAGGGGGTTAAGGTTGTTTGTTGTTAGGAGGTTAGGGTTGTTTGTTGTTACAGGGTTAGGTTAGTTTCTTTTTAGGGGTTTAGTGTTGTTTGTTGTTAGGGGCTTAGTGTTTTTTGTCAGGGGTTCAGTGTTGTTTCCTGTTAGAGTTTAGTGGTTTTTGTTGTTAGGGTGTTAGTGTTGTTTGTTGTTAGGGGTTTAGGGTTGTTTGTTGTTAGGGGTTTAAGGTTGTTTGTTGTTAGGAGGTTACTGTTGTTTGTTGTTACGGGGTTAGGTTACTTTCTTTTTAGGGGTTTAGTATTGTGTGTTGGTAGGGGGTTAGTGTTTGTTGTTAGGGGTTCAGGGTTGTTTCTTGATGGGGTTTAGTAGTTTTTGTTGTTAGGGTGTTAGTGTTGTTTGTTGTTAGGGGGTTAGTGTTGTTTGTTCTTACAGGGTTAGTGTTGTTTGTGGTTAGGGTGTTAGTGTTGTTTGTGGTTAGGAGGTGAGCGTTGTTGGTTGTTAGGGGGTTAGGATTGTTTGTTGTTAGGGGTTTAGGGTTGTTTGTTGTTAGGGGGTTAAGGTTGTTTGTTGTTAGGAGGTTAGGGTTGTTTGTTGTTACAGGGTTAGGTTAGTTTCTTGTTAGGGGTTTAGTGTTGTTTGTTGTTAGGGGGTTAGTGTTTGTTGTTAGGGGTTTAGTGTTGTTTCTTGTTGGGGTTTAGTGTTTTCTGTTGTTAGGGTGTTAGTGTTGTTTGTTGTCAGGGGTTTAGGGTTGTTTGTTGTTAGGGGTTTAAGTTTGTTTGTTTTTAGGAGGTTAGGGTTGTTTGTTGTTACAGGGTTAGGTTAGTTTCTTGTTAGGGGTTTAGTGTTGTTTGTTGTTAGGGGGTTAGTGTTTGTTGTTAGGGGTTTAGGGTTGTTTCTTGTTGGGGTTTAGTAGTTTTTGTTGTTAGGGTGTTAGTGTTGTTTGTGGTTAGGGGGTTAGTGTTCTTTGTTCTTACGGGGTTAGTGTTGTTTGTGGTTAGGGTGTTAGTGCTGTTTGTGGTTAGGGGGTCAGCGTTGTTGGTTGTTAGGGGGTTAGGATTGGTTGTTGTTAGGGGTTTAGGGTTGTTTGTTGTTAGGGTGTTAAGGTTGTTTTTTGTTAGGAGGTTAGGGCTGTTTGTTGTTACAGGGTTAGGTTAGTTTCTTGTCAGGGGTTTAGTGTTGTTTGTTGTTAGGGGGTTAGTGTTTGTTGTTAGGGGTTTAGTGTTGTTTCTTGTTGGGGTTTAGTGGTTTTTTTGTTAGGGTGTTAGTGTTGTTTGTAGTTAGGGGTTTAGGGTTGTTTGTTGTTAGGGGTTTAAGGTTGTTTGTTGTTGGGAGATTAGGGTTGTTTGTTGTTCCGGGGTTAGGTTAGTTTCTTGTTAGGGGTTTAGTGTTGTTTGTTGTTAGGGGGTTAGTGTTTGTTGTTAGGGGTTTAGGGTTGTTTCTTGTTGGGGTTTAGTAGTTTTTGTTGTTAGGGTGTTAGTGTTTTTTGTTGTTAGGGGGTTAGTGTTGTTTGTTCTTACGGGGTTAGTGTTGTTTGTGGTTAGGGTGTTAGTTCTGTTTGTGGTTATTGGGTGAGCGTTGTTGTTTGTTAGGGGGTTAGGATTGTTTGTTGTTAGGGATTTAGGGTTGTTTGCTGTTGGGGGTTAAGGTTGTTTGTTGTTAGGAGGTTAGGGTTGTTTGTTGTTACAGGGTCAGGTTAGTTTCTTGTTAGGGGTTTAGTGTTGTTTGTTGTTAGGGGGTTAGTGTTTGTTGTTAGGGGTTTAGTGTTGTTTCTTGTTGGGGTTTAGTGGTTTTTTTGTTAGGGTGTTAGTGTTCTTTGTTGTTAGGGGGTTAAGGTTGTTTGTTGTTAGGAGGTTAGGGTTGTTTGTTTTTGCAGGGTTAGGTAAGTTTCTTGTTAGGGGTTTAGTGCTGTTTGTTGTTAGGGCGTTAGTGTTTGTTGTTAGGGGTTTAGTGTTGTTTCTTGTTGGGGTTTAGTGGTTTTTGTTGTTAGGGTGTTAGTGTTGTTTGTGGTTAGGGGGTTAGTGTTCTTTGTTCTTACGGGGTTAGTGTTGTTTGTGGTTAGGGTGTTAGTGCTGTTTGTGGTTAGGGGGTCAGCGTTGTTGGTTGTTAGGGGGTTAGGATTGGTTGTTGTTAGGGGTTTAGGGTTGTTTGTTGTTAGGGTGTTAAGGTTGTTTTTTGTTAGGAGGTTAGGGCTGTTTGTTGTTACAGGGTTAGGTTAGTTTCTTGTTAGGGGTTTAGTGTTGTTTGTTGTTAGGGGGTTAGTGTTTGTTGTTAGGGGTTTAGTGTTGTTTTTTGTTGGGGTTTAGTGGTTTTTTTGTTAGGGTGTTAGTGTTGTTTGTAGTTAGGGGTTTAGGGTTGTTTGTTGTTAGGGGTTTAAGGTTGTTTGTTGTTGGGAGATTAGGGTTGTTTGTTGTTCCGGGGTTAGGTTAGTTTCTTGTTAGGGGTTTAGTGTTGTTTGTTGTTAGGGGGTTAGTGTTTGTTGTTAGGGGTTTAGGGTTGTTTCTTGTTGGGGTTTAGTAGTTTTTGTTGTTAGGGTGTTAGTGTTTTTTGTTGTTAGGGGGTTAGTGTTGTTTGTTCTTACGGGGTTAGTGTTGTTTGTGGTTAGGGTGTTAGTTCTGTTTGTGGTTATTGGGTGAGCGTTGTTGTTTGTTAGGGGGTTAGGATTGTTTGTTGTTAGGGATTTAGGGTTGTTTGCTGTTGGGGGTTAAGGTTGTTTGTTGTTAGGAGGTTAGGGTTGTTTGTTGTTACAGGGTCAGGTTAGTTTCTTGTTAGGGGTTTAGTGTTGTTTGTTGTTAGGGGGTTAGAGTTTGTTGTTAGGGGTTTAGTGTTGTTTCTTGTTGGGGTTTAGTGGTTTTTTTGTTAGGGTGTTAGTGTTCTTTGTTGTTAGGGGGTTAAGGTTGTTTGTTGTTAGGAGGTTAGGGTTGTTTGTTTTTGCAGGGTTAGGTAAGTTTCTTGTTAGGGGTTTAGTGTTGTTTGTTGTTAGGGCGTTAGTGTTTGTTGTTAGGGGTTTAGTGTTGTTTCTTGTTGGGGTTTAGTGGTTTTTGTTGTTAGGGTGTTAGTGTTGTTTGTGGTTAGGGGGTTAGTGTTGTTGTTCGTGGGTTTAGTGCTGTTTGTTGTTAGGGGGTTAGTGTTTGTTGTTAGGGGTTTAGTGTTTTTTCTTTTTGGGGTTTAGTGGTTTTTGTTGTTAGGGTGTTAGTGTTGTTTGTGGTTAGGGGGTTAGTGTTGTTGTTCGTTAGGGGGTTAGGGTTGTTTGTTGTTAGGAGGTTAGAGTTGTTTGTTCTTACAGTGTTAAGTTAGTTTCTTGTTAGGGGTTTAGTGTTGTTTGTTGTTAGGGGGTTAGTGTTTGCTGTTACGGGTTTAGTGTTGTTTCTTGTTGGGGTTTAGTGGTTTTTGTTGTTAGAGTGTTAGTGTTGTTTGTTTTTAGGGGGTTAAGGTTGTTTGTTGTTAGGAGGTTAGGGTTGTTTGTTGTTATAGGGTTAGGTTATTTTCTTGTTACGGGTTTAGTGTTGTTTGTTGTTAGGGTTTTAGTGTTTGTTGTTAGGGGTTTAGGGTTGTTTCTTGTTACGGTTTAGTGTTTTTTGTTGTTAGGGTGTTAGTGTTGTTTGTTGTTTTGGGTTTAGAGTTGTTTGTTGTTAGGGGTTTAAGGTTGTTTGTTGTTAGGAGGTTAGGGTTGTTTGTTGTTACAGGGTTAGGTTAGTTTCTTGTTAGGGGTTTAGTGTTGTTTGTTGTTAGGGGGTTAGTGTTTGTTGTTAGGGGTTTAGTGTTTTTTCTTCTTGGGGTTTAGTAGTTTTTGTTGTTAGGGTGTTAGTGTTGTTTGTTGTTAGGGGTTTAGGGTTGTTTGTAGTTAGGGGTTTAAGGTTGTTTGTTGTTAGGAGGTTAGGGTTGTTTGTTGTTACGGGGTTAGGTTAGTTTCTTGTTAGGGGTTTAGTGTTGTTTGTTGTTAGGGGGTTAGTGTTGTTTGTTCTTACGGGGTTAGTGTTGTTTGTGGTTAGGGTGTTAGTGTTGTTTGTTGTTAGGGGGTGAGCGTTGTTGGTTGTTAGGGGGTTAGGATTGTTTGTTGTTGGGGATTTAGGGTTGTTTGCTGTTAGGGGGTTAAGGTTGTTTGTTGTTAGGAGGTTAGGGTTGTTTGTTGTTACAGGGTCAGGTTAGTTTCTTGTTAGGGGTTTAGTGTTGTTTGTTGTTAGGGGGTTAGAGTTTGTTGTTAGGGGTTTAGTGTTGTTTCTTGTTGGGGTTTAGTGGTTTTTTTGTTAGGGTGTTAGTGTTCTTTGTTGTTAGGGGGTTAAGGTTGTTTGTTGTTAGGAGGTTAGGGTTGTTTGTTTTTGCAGGGTTAGGTAAGTTTCTTGTTAGGGGTTTAGTGTTGTTTGTTGTTAGGGCGTTAGTGTTTGTTGTTAGGGGTTTAGTGTTGTTTCTTGTTGGGGTTTAGTGGTTTTTGTTGTTAGGGTGTTAGTGTTGTTTGTGGTTAGGGGGTTAGTGTTCTTTGTTCTTACGGGGTTAGTGTTGTTTGTGGTTAGGGTGTTAGTGCTGTTTGTGGTTAGGGGGTCAGCGTTGTTGGTTGTTAGGGGGTTAGGATTGGTTGTTGTTAGGGGTTTAGGGTTGTTTGTTGTTAGGGTGTTAAGGTTGTTTTTTGTTAGGAGTTTAGGGCTGTTTGTTGTTACAGGGTTAGGTTAGTTTCTTGTTAGGGGTTTAGTGTTGTTTGTTGTTAGGGGGTTAGTGTTTGTTGTTAGGGGTTTAGTGTTGTTTCTTGTTGGGGTTTAGTGGTTTTTTTGTTAGGGTGTTAGTGTTGTTTGTGGTTAGGGGGTTAGTGTTGTTGTTTCTTAGGGTGTTAGGGTTGTTTGTTGTTAGGAGGTTAGGGTTGTTTGTTCTTACTTGGTTAGGTTAGTTTCTTGTTAGGGGTTTAGTGTTGTTTGTTGTTAGGGTGTTAGTGTTTGTTGTTAGGGGTTTAGTGTTGTTTCTTGTTGGGGTTTAGTGGTTTTTGTTGTTAGAGTGTTAGTGTTGTTTGTTGTTAGGGGGTTAGTGTTTGTTGTTAGGGGTTTAGTGTTGTTTCTTGTTGGGGTTTAGTGGTTTTTGTTGTTAGAGTGTTAGTTTTGTTTGTTGTTAGGGGTTTAGGGTTGTTTGTTGTTAGGGGTTTAAGGTTGTTTGTTGTTAGGAGGTTACTGTTGTTTGTTGTTACGGGGTTAGGTTACTTTCTTTTTAGGGGTTTAGTATTGTGTGTTGGTAGGGGGTTAGTGTTTGTTGTTAGGGGTTCAGGGTTGTTTCTTGATGGGGTTTAGTAGTTTTTGTTGTTAGGGTGTTAGTGTTGTTTGTTGTTAGGGGGTTAGTGTTGTTTGTTCTTACAGGGTTAGTGTTGTTTGTGGTTAGGGTGTTAGTGTTGTTTGTGGTTAGGAGGTGAGCGTTGTTGGTTGTTAGGGGGTTAGGATTGTTTGTTGTTAGGGGTTTAGGGTTGTTTGTTGTTAGGGGGTTAAGGTTGTTTGTTGTTAGGAGGTTAGGGTTGTTTGTTGTTACAGGGTTAGGTTAGTTTCTTGTTAGGGGTTTAGTGTTGTTTGTTGTTAGGGGGTTAGTGTTTGTTGTTAGGGGTTTAGTGTTGTTTCTTGTTGGGGTTTAGTGTTTTCTGTTGTTAGGGTGTTAGTGTTGTTTGTTGTCAGGGGTTTAGGGTTGTTTGTTGTTAGGGGTTTAAGTTTGTTTGTTTTTAGGAGGTTAGGGTTGTTTGTTGTTACAGGGTTAGGTTAGTTTCTTGTTAGGGGTTTAGTGTTGTTTGTTGTTAGGGGGTTAGTGTTTGTTGTTAGGGGTTTAGGGTTGTTTCTTGTTGGGGTTTAGTAGTTTTTGTTGTTAGGGTGTTAGTGTTGTTTGTGGTTAGGGGGTTAGTGTTCTTTGTTCTTACGGGGTTAGTGTTGTTTGTGGTTAGGGTGTTAGTGCTGTTTGTGGTTAGGGGGTCAGCGTTGTTGGTTGTTAGGGGGTTAGGATTGGTTGTTGTTAGGGGTTTAGGGTTGTTTGTTGTTAGGGTGTTAAGGTTGTTTTTTGTTAGGAGGTTAGGGCTGTTTGTTGTTACAGGGTTAGGTTAGTTTCTTGTTAGGGGTTTAGTGTTGTTTGTTGTTAGGGGGTTAGTGTTTGTTGTTAGGGGTTTAGTGTTGTTTCTTGTTGGGGTTTAGTGGTTTTTTTGTTAGGGTGTTAGTGTTGTTTGTAGTTAGGGGTTTAGGGTTGTTTGTTGTTAGGGGTTTAAGGTTGTTTGTTGTTGGGAGATTAGGGTTGTTTGTTGTTCCGGGGTTAGGTTAGTTTCTTGTTAGGGGTTTAGTGTTGTTTGTTGTTAGGGGGTTAGTGTTTGTTGTTAGGGGTTTAGGGTTGTTTCTTGTTGGGGTTTAGTAGTTTTTGTTGTTAGGGTGTTAGTGTTTTTTGTTGTTAGGGGGTTAGTGTTGTTTGTTCTTACGGGGTTAGTGTTGTTTGTGGTTAGGGTGTTAGTTCTGTTTGTGGTTATTGGGTGAGCGTTGTTGTTTGTTAGGGGGTTAGGATTGTTTGTTGTTAGGGATTTAGGGTTGTTTGCTGTTGGGGGTTAAGGTTGTTTGTTGTTAGGAGGTTAGGGTTGTTTGTTGTTACAGGGTCAGGTTAGTTTCTTGTTAGGGGTTTAGTGTTGTTTGTTGTTAGGGGGTTAGAGTTTGTTGTTAGGGGTTTAGTGTTGTTTCTTGTTGGGGTTTAGTGGTTTTTTTGTTAGGGTGTTAGTGTTCTTTGTTGTTAGGGGGTTAAGGTTGTTTGTTGTTAGGAGGTTAGGGTTGTTTGTTTTTGCAGGGTTAGGTAAGTTTCTTGTTAGGGGTTTAGTGTTGTTTGTTGTTAGGGCGTTAGTGTTTGTTGTTAGGGGTTTAGTGTTGTTTCTTGTTGGGGTTTAGTGGTTTTTGTTGTTAGGGTGTTAGTGTTGTTTGTGGTTAGGGGGTTAGTGTTCTTTGTTCTTACGGGGTTAGTGTTGTTTGTGGTTAGGGTGTTAGTGCTGTTTGTGGTTAGGGGGTCAGCGTTGTTGGTTGTTAGGGGGTTAGGATTGGTTGTTGTTAGGGGTTTAGGGTTGTTTGTTGTTAGGGTGTTAAGGTTGTTTTTTGTTAGGAGGTTAGGGCTGTTTGTTGTTACAGGGTTAGGTTAGTTTCTTGTTAGGGGTTTAGTGTTGTTTGTTGTTAGGGGGTTAGTGTTTGTTGTTAGGGGTTTAGTGTTGTTTCTTGTTGGGGTTTAGTGGTTTTTTTGTTAGGGTGTTAGTGTTGTTTGTAGTTAGGGGTTTAGGGTTGTTTGTTGTTAGGGGTTTAAGGTTGTTTGTTGTTGGGAGATTAGGGTTGTTTGTTGTTCCGGGGTTAGGTTAGTTTCTTGTTAGGGGTTTAGTGTTGTTTGTTGTTAGGGGGTTAGTGTTTGTTGTTAGGGGTTTAGGGTTGTTTCTTGTTGGGGTTTAGTAGTTTTTGTTGTTAGGGTGTTAGTGTTTTTTGTTGTTAGGGGGTTAGTGTTGTTTGTTCTTACGGGGTTAGTGTTGTTTGTGGTTAGGGTGTTAGTTCTGTTTGTGGTTATTGGGTGAGCGTTGTTGTTTGTTAGGGGGTTAGGATTGTTTGTTGTTAGGGATTTAGGGTTGTTTGCTGTTGGGGGTTAAGGTTGTTTGTTGTTAGGAGGTTAGGGTTGTTTGTTGTTACAGGGTCAGGTTAGTTTCTTGTTAGGGGTTTAGTGTTGTTTGTTGTTAGGGGGTTAGAGTTTGTTGTTAGGGGTTTAGTGTTGTTTCTTGTTGGGGTTTAGTGGTTTTTTTGTTAGGGTGTTAGTGTTCTTTGTTGTTAGGGGGTTAAGGTTGTTTGTTGTTAGGAGGTTAGGGTTGTTTGTTTTTGCAGGGTTAGGTAAGTTTCTTGTTAGGGGTTTAGTGTTGTTTGTTGTTAGGGCGTTAGTGTTTGTTGTTAGGGGTTTAGTGTTGTTTCTTGTTGGGGTTTAGTGGTTTTTGTTGTTAGGGTGTTAGTGTTGTTTGTGGTTAGGGGGTTAGTGTTGTTGTTCGTGGGTTTAGTGCTGTTTGTTGTTAGGGGGTTAGTGTTTGTTGTTAGGGGTTTAGTGTTTTTTCTTTTTGGGGTTTAGTGGTTTTTGTTGTTAGGGTGTTAGTGTTGTTTGTGGTTAGGGGGTTAGTGTTGTTGTTCGTTAGGGGGTTAGGGTTGTTTGTTGTTAGGAGGTTAGTGTTGTTTGTTCTTACAGTGTTAAGTTAGTTTCTTGTTAGGGGTTTAGTGTTGTTTGTTGTTAGGGGGTTAGTGTTTGCTGTTACGGGTTTAGTGTTGTTTCTTGTTGGGGTTTAGTGGTTTTTGTTGTTAGAGTGTTAGTGTTGTTTGTTTTTAGGGGGTTAAGGTTGTTTCTTGTTAGGAGGTTAGGGTTGTTTGTTGTTATAGGGTTAGGTTATTTTCTTGTTACGGGTTTAGTGTTGTTTGTTGTTAGGGTTTTAGTGTTTGTTGTTAGGGGTTTAGTGTTGTTTCTTGTTACGGTTTAGTGTTTTTTGTTGTTAGGGTGTTAGTGTTGTTTGTTGTTTTGGGTTTAGAGTTGTTTGTTGTTAGGGGTTTAAGGTTGTTTGTTGTTAGGAGGTTAGGGTTGTTTGTTGTTACAGGGTTAGGTTAGTTTCTTGTTAGGGGTTTAGTGTTGTTTGTTGTTAGGGGGTTAGTGTTTGTTGTTAGGGGTTTAGTGTTTTTTCTTCTTGGGGTTTAGTGGTTTTTGTTGTTAGGGTGTTAGTGTTGTTTGTTGTTAGGGGTTTAGGGTTGTTTGTAGTTAGGGGTTTAAGGTTGTTTGTTGTTAGGAGGTTAGGGTTGTTTGTTGTTACGGGGTTAGGTTAGTTTCTTGTTAGGGGTTTAGTGTTGTTTGTTGTTAGGGGGTTAGTGTTGTTTGTTCTTACGGGGTTAGTGTTGTTTGTGGTTAGGGTGTTAGTGTTGTTTGTTGTTAGGGGGTGAGCGTTGTTGGTTGTTAGGGGGTTAGGATTGTTTGTTGTTGAGGATTTAGGGTTGTTTGCTGTTAGGGGGTTAAGGTTGTTTGTTGTTAGGAGGTTAGGGTTGTTTGTTGTTATAGGGTTAGGTTAGTTTCTTGTTAGGGGTTTAGTGTTGTTTGTTGTTAGGGGGTTAGTGTTTGTTGTTAGGGGTTTAGTGTTGTTTCTTGTTGGGGTTTAGTGGTTTTTGTTTTTAGGGTGTTAGTGTTGTTTGTTGTTAGGGGTTTAGGGTTGTTTGTTGTTAGGGGTTTAAGGTTGTTTGTTGTTAGGAGGTTAGGGTTGTTTGTTGTTATGGGGTTAGGTTAGTTTCTTGTTAGGTGTTTAGTGTTGTTTGTTGTTAGGGGGTTAGTGTTTGTTGTTAGGGGTTTAGGGTTGTTTCTTGTTGGGGTTTAGTAGTTTTTGTTGTTAGGGTGTTAGTGTTGTTTGTGGTTAGGGGGTTAGTGTTGTTGTTTGTTAGGGGGTTAGGGTTGTTTGTTGTTAGGGGTTTAGAGTAGTTTATTTTTAGGGGGTTAGTGTTGTTTGTTGTTAGGTTGTTAGTATTGTTGGTAGGGGGTTAGTGGTGTTTGTTGTTAGGGGGTTAGTGTTTTTTGTTCTTAGGGGGTTAGTGTTGTTTCTTGTTAGAGAGTTCGGGTTCTTTGTTGTTAGGGGCTTAGGGTTGTTTGTTGTTAGTGGGTTAGAGTAGTTTGTTGTTGGGGGTTAGGGTTGTTTGTTGTTAGGGGGTTAGGGTTGTTGTTAGGTGGTTAGTGTTGTTTCTATTTAGGGCTTTCGGTTTGTTTCTTGTTGAGGTTTAGTGGTTTTTGTTGTTAGGGTGTTAGTGTTGTTTGTGGTTAGGGCGTTAGTGTTGTTTGTATTTAGGGGTTTAGGGTTGTTTCTTGTTGGGCTTTAGTGGTTTTTGTTGTTAGGGTGTTGGTGTTGTTTGTTGTTAGGGGGTTAATGTTGTTTGTGGTTAGGGTGTTAGTGCTGTTTGTGGTTAGGGGGTGAGCGTTGTTGGTTGTTAGGGGGTTAGGATTTGTTGTTGTTAGGGGTTTAGGGTTGTTTGTTGTTAGGGGGTTAAGTTTGTTTGTTGTTAGGAGGTTAGGGCTGTTTGTTGTTACAGGGTTAGGTTAGTTTCTTGTTAGGGGTTTGGTGTTGTTTGTTGTTAGGGATTAGTGTTTGTTGTTAGGGGTTTAGTGTTGTTTCTTGTTGGGGTTTAGTGTTTTTTGTTGTTAGGGTGTTAGTGTTGTTTGTTGTTGGGGATTTAGGGTTGTTTGTTGTTAGGGGTTTAAGGTTGTTTGTTGTTAGGAGGTTAGGGTTGTTTGTTGTTACAGGGTTAGGTTAGTTTCTTGTTAGGGGCTTAGTGTTGTTTGTTGTTAGGGGTTTAGTGTTGTTTCTTGTTGGGGTTTAGTGGTTTTTGTTGTTAGGGTGTTAGTGTTGTTTGTTGTTAGTGATTTAGGGTTGTTTGTTTTTAGGGGTTTAAGGTTGTTGTTAGGAGGTAAGGGTTTTTTGTTTTTACGGGGTTAGGTTAGTTTCTTGTTAGGGGTTTAGTGTTGTTTGTTGTTAGGCGGTTAGTTTTGTTTGTGGTTAGTGGGTGAGCGTTGTTGCTTGTTAGGGGTTTAGGATTGTTTGTTGTTAGGGGTTTATGGTTGTTTGTTGTTAGGGGGTTAAGGATGTTTGTTGTTAGGAGGTTAGGGTTGTTTGTTGTTACGGGGTTAGGTTAGTTTCTTGTTAGGGGTTTAGTGTTGTTTGGTGTTAGGGTGTTAGTGTTTGTTGTTAGGGGTTTAGTGTTGTTTCTTGTTGGGGTTTAGTGGTTTTTGTTGTTAGGGTGTTAGTGTTGTTTGTGGTTAGGGGGTTAGTGTTGTTGTTTGTTAGGGTGTTAGGGTTGTTTGTTGTTAGGAGGTTAGGGTTGTTTGTTCTTACTTGGTTAGGTTAGTTTCTTGTTAGGGGTTTAGTGTTGTTTGCTGTTAGGGTGTTACTGTTTGTTGTTAGGGGTTTAGTGTTGTTTCTTGTTGGGGTTTAGTGGTTTTTGTTGTTAGAGTGTTAGTGTTGTTTGTTGTTAGGGGGTTAGTGTTTGTTGTTAGAGGTTTAGTGTTGTTTCTTGTTGGGGTTTAGTGGTTTTTGTTGTTAGAGTGTTAGTTTTGTTTGTTGTTAGGGGTTTAGGGTTGTTTGTTGTTAGGGGTTTAAGGTTGTTTGTTGTTAGGAGGTTACTGTTGTTTGTTGTTACGGGGTTAGGTTACTTTCTTTTTAGGGGTTTAGTATTGTGTGTTGGTAGGGGGTTAGTTTTTGTTGTTAGGGGTTCAGGGTTGTTTCTTGATGGGGTTTAGTAGTTTTTGTTGTTAGGGTGTTAGTGTTGTTTGTTTTTAGGGGGTTAGTGTTGTTTGTTCTTACGGGGTTAGTGTTGTTTGTGGTTAGGATGTTAGTGTTGTTTGTGGTTAGGAGGTGAGCGTTGTTGGTTGTTAGTGGGTTAGGATTGTTTGTTGTTAGGGGTTTAGGGTTGTTTGTTGTTAGGGGGTTACGGTTGTTTGTTGTTAGGAGGTTAGGGTTGTTTGTTGTTACAGGGTTAGGTTAGTTTCTTGTTAGGGGTTTAGTGTTGTTTGTTGTTAGGGGGTTAGTGTTTGTTGTTAGGGGTTTAGTGTTGTTTCTTGTTGGGGTTTAGTGTTTTTTGTTGTTAGGGTGTTAGTGTTGTTTGTTGTTAGGGGTTTAGGGTTGTTTGTTGTTAGGGGTTTAAGGTTGTTTGTTGTTAGGAGGTTAGGGTTGTTTGTTGTTACGGGGTTAGGTTAGTTTCTTGTTAGGGGTTTAGTGTTGTTTGTTGTTAGGGGGTTAGTGTTTGTTGTTAGGGGTTCAGGGTTGTTTCTTGTTGGGGTTTAGTAGTTTTTGTTGTTAGGGTGTTAGTGTTGTTTGTTGTTAGGGGGTTAGTGTTGTTTGTTCTTACGGGGTTAGTGTTGTTTGTGGTTAGGGTGTTAGTGTTGTTTGTGGATAGGAGGTGAGCGTTGTTGGTTGTTAGGGGGTTAGGATTGTTTGTTGTTAGGGTTTTAGGGTTGTTTGTTGTTAGGGGGTTACGGTTGTTTGTTGTTAGGAGGTTAGGGTTGTTTGTTGTTACAGGGTTAGGTTAGTTTCTTGTTAGGGGTTTAGTGTTGTTTGTTGTTAGGGGGTTAGTGTTTGTTGTTAGGGGTTTAGTGTTGTTTCTTGTTGGGGTTTAGTGTTTTTTGTTGTTAGGGTGTTAGTGTTGTTTGTTGTCAGGGGTTTAGGGTTGTTTGTTGTTAGGGGTTTAAGGTTGTTTGTTGTTAGGAGGTTAGGGTTGTTTGTTGTTACGGGGTTAGGTTAGTTTCTTGTTAGGGGTTTAGTGTTGTTTGTTGTTAGGGGGTTAGTGTTTGTTGTTAGGGGTTTAGGGTTGTTTCTTGTTGGGGTTTAGTAGTTTTTGTTGTTAGGGTGTTAGTGTTGTTTGTGGTTAGGGGGTTAGTGTTCTTTGTTCTTACGGGGTTAGTGTTGTTTGTGGTTAGGGTGTTAGTGCTGTTTGTGGTTAGGGGGTGAGCGTTGTTGGTTCTTAGGGGGTTAGGATTGGTTGTTGTTAGGGGTTTAGGGTTGTTTGTTGTTAGAGTGTTAAGGTTGTTTGTTGTTAGGAGGTTAGGGCTGTTTGTTGTTACAGGGTTAGGTTAGTTTCTTGTCAGGGGTTTAGTGTTGTTTGTTGTTAGGGGGTTAGTGTTTGTTGTTAGGGGTTTAGTGTTGTTTCTTGTTGGGGTTTAGTGGTTTTTTTCTTAGGGTGTTAGTGTTGTTTGTTGTTAGTTGTTTAGGGTTGTTTGTTGTTAGGGGTTTAATGTTGTTTGTTGTTAGGAGGTTAGGGTTGTTTGTTGTTACGGGGTTAGGTTAGTTTCTTGTTAGGGGTTTAGTGTTGTTTGTTGTTAGGGGTTAGTGTTTGTTGTTAGGGGTTTAGGGTTGTTTCTTGTTGGGGTTTAGAAGTTTTTGTTGTTAGGGTGTTACTGTTGTTTGTTGTTAGGGGTTTAGTGTTTGTTCTTACGGGGTTAGTGTTGTTTGTGGTTAGGGTGTTAGTGCTGTTTATGGTTAGGGGGTGAGCGTTGTTGTTTGTTAGGGGGTTAGCATTGTTTGTTGTTAGGGATTTAGGGTAGTTTGCTGTTAGGGGGTTAAAGTTGTTTGTTGTTAGGAGGTTAGGGTTGTTTGTTGTTACAGGGTTAGGTTAGTTTCTTGTTAGGGGTTTAGTGTTGTTTGTTGTTAGGGTTTTAGTGTTTGTTGTTAGGGGTTTAGTGTTGTTTCTTGTTAGGGTTTAGTGTTTTTTGTTGTTAGGGTGTTAGTGTTGTTTGTTGTTAGGGGTTTAGGGTTGTTTGTTGTCAGGGGTTTAAGGTTGTTTGTTGTTAGGATGTTAGGGTTGTTTGTTGTTACAGGGTTAGGTTAGTTTCTTGTTAGGGGTTTAGTGTTGTTTGTTGTTAGGGGGTTAGTGTTTGTTGTTAGGGGTTTAGTGTTTTTCCTTTTTGGGGTTTAGTGGTTTTTGTTGTTAGGGTGTTAGTGTTGTTTGTTGTTAGGGGTTTAGGGTTGTTTGTTGTTAGGGGTTTAAGGTCTTTGTTGTTAGGAGGTTAGGGGTGTTTGTTGTTACGGGGTTAGGTTAGTTTCTTGTTAGGGGTTTAGTGTTGTTTGTTGTTAGGGGGTTAGTCTTTGTTGTTAGGGGTTTAGGGTTCTTTCTTGTTGGGGCTTAGTAGTTTTTGTTGTTAGGGTGTTAGTGTTGTTTGTGGTTAGGGGGTGAGCGTTGTTGGTTGTTAGTGGGTTAGGATTGTTTGTTGTTAGTGGTTTAGGATTGTTTCTTGTTAGGGGGTTAAGGTTGTTTGTTGTTAGGAGGTTAGGGTTGATTGTTGTTACAGGGTTAGGTTAGTTTCTTTTTAGGGGTTTAGTGTTCTTTGTTGTTAGGGGGTTAGTGTTTTTTCTTAGGGGTTCAGTGTTGTTTCCTGTTAGAGTTTAGTGTTTTTTATTGTTAGGGTGTTAGTGTTGTTTGTTGTTAGGGGTTTAGGGTTGTTTGTTGTTAGGGGGTTAAGGTTGTTTGTTGTTAGAAGGTTAGGGTTGTTTGTTGTTACGGGGTTAGGTTAGTTTCTTGTTAGGGGTTTAGTGTTGTTTGTTGTTAGGGGGTTAGTGTTTGTTGTTAGGGGTTCAGGGTTGTTTCTTGTTGGGGTTTAGTAGTTTTTGTTGTTAGGGTGTTGGTGTTGTTTGTTGTTAGGGGGTTAGTGTTTTTTCTTCTTACGGGGTTAGTGTTGTTTGTGGTTAGGGTGTTAGTGTTGATTCTGGTTAGGGGGTGAGCGTTGTTGGTTGTTAGGGGGTTAGGATTGTTTGTTGTTAGGGGTTTAGGGTTGTTTGTTGTTAGGGGTTTAAGGTTGTTTGTTGTTAAGAGGTTAGGGCTGTTTTTTGTTACAGGGTTAGGTTAGTTTCTTGTTAGGGGTTTAGTGTTGTTTGTTGTTAGGCGGTTAGTGTTTGTTGTTGGGGTTTAGTGTTGTTTCTTGTTGGGGTTTAGTGTTTTTTGTTGTTAGGGTGTTAGTGTTGTTTGTTGTTAGGGGTTTAAGGTTGTTTGTTGTTACGGGGTTAGGTTAGTTTCTTGTCAGGGGTTTAGTGTTTGTTTTTGGGGGTTAGTGTTTGTTGTTAGGGGTTTAGGGTTGTTTCTTGTTGGGGTTTAGTAGTTTTTGTTGTTAGGGTGTTAGTGTTGTTTGTTGTTAGGGGTTAGTGTTGTTTGTTCTTACGGGGTTAGTGTTGTTTGTGGTTAGGGTGTTAGTGCTGTTTGTGGTTTGGTGGTGAGCGTTGTTGTTTGTGAGGGTGTTAGGATTGTTTGTTGTTAGGGATTTAGGGTTGTTTGCTGTTAGGGGGTTAAGGTTGTTTGTTGTTAGGAGGTTAGGGTTGTTTCTTGTTACAGGGTTAGGTTAGTTTCTTGTTAGGGGTTTAGTGTTGTTTGTTGTTAGGAGGTTAGTGTTTGTTGTTAGGGGTTTAGAGTTGTTTCTTGTAGGGGTTTAGTGGTTTTTGTTGTTAGGGTGTTAGTGTTGTTTGTTGTTAGGGGGTTAAGGTTGTTTGTTGTTAGGAGGTTAGGGTTGTTTGTTGTTACAGGGTTAGGTTAGTTTCTTGTTAGGGGTTTAGTGTTGTTTGTTGTTAGGGTTTTAGTGTTTGTTGTTAGGGTTTTAGTGTTGTTTCTTGTTAGGGTTTAGTGTTTTTTGTTGTTAGGGTGTTAGTGTTGTTTGTTGTTAGGGGTTTAGGGTTGTTTGTTGTTGGGGGTTTAAGGTTGTTTGTTGTTAGGAGGTTAGGGTTGTTTGTTGTTACAGGGTTAGGTTAGTTTCTTGTTAGGGGTTTAGTGTTGTTTGTTGTTAGGGGGTTAGTGTTTGTTGTTAGGGGTTTAGTGTTTTTTCTTTTTGGGGTTTAGTGGTTTTTGTTGTTAGGGTGTTAGTGTTGTTTGTTGTTAGGGGTTTAGGGTTGTTTGTAGTTAGGGGTTTAAGGTTGTTTGTTGTTAGGAGGTTAGGGTTGTTTGTTGTTACGGGGTTAGGTTAGTTTCTTGTTAGGGGTTTAGTGTTGTTTGTTGTTAGGGGGTCAGTCTTTGTTGTTAGGGGTTTAGGGTTCTTTCTTGTTGGGGCTTAGTAGTTTTTGTTGTTAGGGTGTTAGTGTTGTTTGTGGTTAGGGGTTAGTGTTGTTTGTTCTTACGGGGTTAGTGTTGTTTGTGGTTAGGGTGTTAGTGTTGTTTGTGGTTAGGGGGTGAGCGTTGTTGGTTGTTAGGGGGTTAGAATTGTTTGTTGTTAGGGGTTTAGGATTGTTTCTTGTTAGGGGGTTAAGGTTGTTTGTTGTTAGGAGGTTAGGGTTGTTTGTTGTTACAGGGTTAGGTTAGTTTCTTTTTAGGGGTTTAGTGTTGTTTGTTTTTAGGGGGTTAGTGTTTTTTGTTAGGGGTTCAGTGTTGTTTCCTGTTAGAGTTTAGTGGTTTTTGTTGTTAGGGTGTTAGTGTTGTTTGTTGTTAGGGGTTTAGGGTTGTTTGTTGTTAGGGGTTTAAGGTTGTTTGTTGTTAGGAGGTTAGGGTTGTTTGTTGTTACAGGGTTAGGTTAGTTTCTTGTTAGGGGTTTAGTGTTGTTTGTTGTTAGGGGGTTAGTGTTTGTTGTTAGGGGTTTAGGGTTGTTTCTTGTTGGGGTTTAGTAGTTTTTGTTGTTAGGGCGTTTGTGTTGTTTGTTGTTAGGGGGTTAGTGTTGTTTGTCTTTAGGGGTTTAGGGTTGTTTCTTGGTGGGTTTTAGTAGTTTTTGTTGTTAGGGCGTTTGTGTTGTTTGTTGTTAGGGGGTTAGTGTTGTTTGTCTTTAGGGGTTTAGGGTTGTTTCTTGTTCGGCTTTAGTCGTTTTTGTTGTTAGGGTGTTAGTGTTGTTTGTTGTTAGGAGTTTAGGGTTGTTTGTTGTTAGGGGTTTAAGGTTGTTTGTTGTTAGGAGATTAGGGTTGTTTGTTGTTACGGGGTTAGGTTAGTTTCTTGTTAGGGGTTTAGTGTTTTTTGTTGTTAGGGGGTTAGTCTTTGTTGTTAGGGGTTTAGGGTTCTTTCTTGTTGGGGCTTAGTAGTTTTTGTTGTTAGGGTGTTAGTGTTGTTTGTGGTTACGGGGTTAGTGTTGTTTGTTCTTACGGGGTTAGTGTTGTTTCTGGTTAGGGTGTTAGTGTTGTTTGTGGTTAGGGGGTGAGCGTTGTTGGTTGTTAGGGGGTTAGGATTGTTTGTTGTTAGGGGTTTAGGATTGTTTCTTGTTAGGGGGTTAAGGTTGTTTGTTGTTAGGAGGTTAGGGTTGTTTGTTGTTACAGGGTTAGGTTAGTTTCTTTTTAGGGGTTTAGTGTTGTTTGTTGTTAGGGGCTTAGTGTTTTTTGTCAGGGGTTCAGTGTTGTTTCCTGTTAGAGTTTAGTGGTTTTTGTTGTTAGGGTGTTAGTGTTGTTTGTTGTTAGGGGTTTAGGGTTGTTTGTTGTTAGGGGTTTAAGGTTGTTTGTTGTTAGGAGGTTAGGGTTGTTTGTTGTTACGGGGTTAGGTTAGTTTCTTGTTAGGGGTTTAGTGTTGTTTGTTGTTAGGGGGTTAGTGTTTGTTGTTAGGGGTTCAGGGTTGTTTCTTGTTGGGGTTTAGTAGTTTTTGTTGTTAGGGTGTTGGTGTTGTTTGTTGTTAGGGGGTTAGTGTTTTTTGTTCTTACGGGGTTAGTGTTGTTTGTGGTTAGGGTGTTAGTGTTGATTCTCGTTAGGGGGTGAGCGTTGTTGGTTGTTAGGGGGTTAGGATTGTTTGTTGTTAGGGGTTTAGGGTTGTTTGTTGTTAGGGGGTTAAGGTTGTTTGTTGTTAAGAGTTTAGGGTTGTTTGTTGTTACAGGGTTAGGTTAGTTTCTTGTTAGGGGTTTAGTGTTATTTGTTGTTAGGCGGTTAGTGTTTGTTGTTGGGGTTTAGTGTTGTTTCTTGTTGGGGTTTAGTGTTTTTTGTTGTTAGGGTGTTAGTGTTGTTTGTTGTTAGGGGTTTAGGGTTGTTTGTTGTTAGGGGTTTAAGGTTGTTTGTTGTTAGGAGGTTAGGGTTGTTTGTTGTTACGGGGTTAGGTTAGTTTCTTGTTAGGGGTTTAGCGTTGTTTGTTGTTAGGGGTTTAGTGTTTGTTGTTAGGGGTTTACGGTTGTTTCTTGTTGGGGTTTAGTAGTTTTTGTTGTTAGGGTGTTAGTGTTGTTTGTTGTTAGGGGGTTAGTGTTGTTTGTTCTTACGCGGTTAGTGTTGTTTGTGGTTAGGGTGTTAGTGTTGTTTGTGATTAGGGGGTTAGTGTTTGTTGTTAGGGGTTTAGGGTTGTTTCTTGTTGGGGTTTAGTAGTTTTTGTTGTTAGGGTGTTA
Source organism: Loxodonta africana (assembly GCF_030014295.1). Classification (NCBI taxonomy): domain Eukaryota; kingdom Metazoa; phylum Chordata; class Mammalia; order Proboscidea; family Elephantidae; genus Loxodonta; species Loxodonta africana. The sequence goes on along the minus strand of NW_026975133.1, from coordinate 54,630 downwards.
GTGTTGTTTGTGGTTAGGGGGTTAGTGTTGTTTGTTCTTACGGGGTTAGTGTTGTTTGTGGTTAGGGGGTGAGAGTTGTTGGTTGTTAGGGGGTTACGATTGTTTGTTGTTAGGGGTTTAGGGTTGTTTGTTGTTAGGGGGTTAAGGTTGTTTGTTGTTAGGAGGTTAGGGTTGTTTGTTGTTACAGGGTTAGGTTAGTTTCTTGTTAGGGGTTTAGTGTTGTTTGTTGTTAGGGTGTTAGTGTTTGTTGTTAGGGGTTTAGTGTTGTTTCTTCTTGGGGTTTAGTGTTTTTTGTTGTTAGGGTTTTAGTGTTGTTTGTTGTCAGGGGTTTAGGGTTGTTTGTTGTTAGGGGTTTAAGGTTGTTTGTTGTTAGGAGGTTAGGGTTGTTTGTTGTTACAGGGTTAGGTCAGTTTCTTGTTAGGGGTTTAGTGTTGTTTGTTGTTAGGGGGTTAGTGTTTGTTGTTAGGGGTTTAGGGTTGTTTCTTATTGGGGTTTAGTAGTTTTTGTTGTTAGGGTGTTAGTGTTGTTTGTGGTTAGGGGGTTAGTGTTGTTTGTTCTTACGGGGTTAGTGTTGTTTGTGGTTAGGGTGTTAGTGCTGTTTGTGGTTAGGGGGTCAGCGTTGTTTGTTGTTAGGGGGTTAGGATTGGTTGTTGTTAGGGGTTTAGGGTTGTTTGTTGTTAGGGTGTTAAGGTTGTTCTTTGTTAGGAGGTTAGGGCTGTTTGTTGTTACAGGGTTAGGTTAGTTTCTTGTTAGGGGTTTAGTGTTGTTTGTTCTTAGGGGGTTAGTGTTTGTTGTTAGGGGTTTAGTGTTGTTTCTTGTTGGGGTTTAGTGGTTTTTTTGTTAGGGTGTTAGTGTTGTTTGTAGTTAGGGGTTTAGGGTTGTTTATTGTTAGGGGTTTAAGGTTGTTTGTTGTTGGGAGGTTAGGGTTGTTTGTTGTTCCGGGGTTAGGTTAGTTTCTTGTTAGGGGTTTAGTGTTGTTTGTTGTTAGGGGGTTAGTGTTTGTTGTTAGGGGTTTAGAGTTGTTTCTTGTAGGGGTTTAGTGGTTTTTGTTGTTAGGGTGTTAGTGTTGTTTGTTGTTAGGGGGTTAAGGTTGTTTGTTGTTAGGAGGTTAGGGTTGTTTGTTGTTACAGGGTTAGGTTAGTTTCTTGTTAGGGGTTTAGTGTTGTTTGTTGTTAGGGTTTTAGTGTTTGTTGTTAGGGTTTTAGTGTTGTTTCTTGTTAGGGTTTAGTGTTTTTTGTTGTTAGGGTGTTAGTGTTGTTTGTTGTTAGGGGTTTAGGGTTGTTTGTTGTTGGGGGTTTAAGGTTGTTTGTTGTTAGGAGGTTAGGGTTGTTTGTTGTTACAGGGTTAGGTTAGTTTCTTGTTAGGGGTTTAGTGTTGTTTGTTGTTAGGGGGTTAGTGTTTGTTGTTAGGGGTTTAGTGTTTTTTCTTTTTGGGGTTTAGTGGTTTTTGTTGTTAGGGTGTTAGTGTTGTTTGTTGTTAGGGGTTTAGGGTTGTTTGTAGTTAGGGGTTTAAGGTTGTTTGTTGTTAGGAGGTTAGGGTTGTTTGTTGTTACGGGGTTAGGTTAGTTTCTTGTTAGGGGTTTAGTGTTGTTTGTTGTTAGGGGGTTAGTGTTTGTTGTTAGGGGTTTAGGGTTGTTTCTTATTGGGGTTTAGTAGTTTTTGTTGTTAGGGTGTTAGTGTTGTTTGTGGTTAGGGGGTTAGTGTTGTTTGTTCTTACGGGGTTAGTGTTGTTTGTGGTTAGGGTGTTAGTGCTGTTTGTGGTTAGGGGGTCAGCGTTGTTGGTTGTTAGGGGGTTAGGATTGGTTGTTGTTAGGGGTTTAGGGTTGTTTGTTGTTAGGGTGTTAAGGTTGTTCTTTGTTAGGAGGTTAGGGCTGTTTGTTGTTACAGGGTTAGGTTAGTTTCTTGTTAGGGGTTTAGTGTTGTTTGTTCTTAGGGGGTTAGTGTTTGTTGTTAGGGGTTTAGTGTTGTTTCTTGTTGGGGTTTAGTGGTTTTTTTGTTAGGGTGTTAGTGTTGTTTGTAGTTAGGGGTTTAGGGTTGTTTGTTGTTAGGGGTTTAAGGTTGTTTGTTGTTGGGAGGTTAGGGTTGTTTGTTGTTCCGGGGTTAGGTTAGTTTCTTGTTAGGGGTTTAGTGTTGTTTGTTGTTAGGGGGTTAGTGTTTGTTGTTAGGGGTTTAGAGTTGTTTCTTGTAGGGGTTTAGTGGTTTTTGTTGTTAGGGTGTTAGTGTTGTTTGTTGTTAGGGGGTTAAGGTTGTTTGTTGTTAGGAGGTTAGGGTTGTTTGTTGTTACAGGGTTAGGTTAGTTTCTTGTTAGGGGTTTAGTGTTGTTTGTTGTTAGGGTTTTAGTGTTTGTTGTTAGGGTTTTAGTGTTGTTTCTTGTTAGGGTTTAGTGTTTTTTGTTGTTAGGGTGTTAGTGTTGTTTGTTGTTAGGGGTTTAGGGTTGTTTGTTGTTGGGGGTTTAAGGTTGTTTGTTGTTAGGAGGTTAGGGTTGTTTGTTGTTACAGGGTTAGGTTAGTTTCTTGTTAGGGGTTTAGTGTTGTTTGTTGTTAGGGGGTTAGTGTTTGTTGTTAGGGGTTTAGTGTTTTTTCTTTTTGGGGTTTAGTGGTTTTTGTTGTTAGGGTGTTAGTGTTGTTTGTTGTTAGGGGTTTAGGGTTGTTTGTAGTTAGGGGTTTAAGGTTGTTTGTTGTTAGGAGGTTAGGGTTGTTTGTTGTTACGGGGTTAGGTTAGTTTCTTGTTAGGGGTTTAGTGTTGTTTGTTGTTAGGGGGTCAGTCTTTGTTGTTAGGGGTTTAGGGTTCTTTCTTGTTGGGGCTTAGTAGTTTTTGTTGTTAGGGTGTTAGTGTTGTTTGTGGTTAGGGGTTAGTGTTGTTTGTTCTTACGGGGTTAGTGTTGTTTGTGGTTAGGGTGTTAGTGTTGTTTGTGGTTAGGGGGTGAGCGTTGTTGGTTGTTAGGGGGTTAGAATTGTTTGTTGTTAGGGGTTTAGGATTGTTTCTTGTTAGGGGGTTAAGGTTGTTTGTTGTTAGGAGGTTAGGGTTGTTTGTTGTTACAGGGTTAGGTTAGTTTCTTTTTAGGGGTTTAGTGTTGTTTGTTTTTAGGGGGTTAGTGTTTTTTGTTAGGGGTTCAGTGTTGTTTCCTGTTAGAGTTTAGTGGTTTTTGTTGTTAGGGTGTTAGTGTTGTTTGTTGTTAGGGGTTTAGGGTTGTTTGTTGTTAGGGGTTTAAGGTTGTTTGTTGTTAGGAGGTTAGGGTTGTTTGTTGTTACAGGGTTAGGTTAGTTTCTTGTTAGGGGTTTAGTGTTGTTTGTTGTTAGGGGGTTAGTGTTTGTTGTTAGGGGTTTAGGGTTGTTTCTTGTTGGGGTTTAGTAGTTTTTGTTGTTAGGGCGTTTGTGTTGTTTGTTGTTAGGGGGTTAGTGTTGTTTGTCTTTAGGGGTTTAGGGTTGTTTCTTGGTGGGTTTTAGTAGTTTTTGTTGTTAGGGCGTTTGTGTTGTTTGTTGTTAGGGGGTTAGTGTTGTTTGTCTTTAGGGGTTTAGGGTTGTTTCTTGTTCGGCTTTAGTCGTTTTTGTTGTTAGGGTGTTAGTGTTGTTTGTTGTTAGGAGTTTAGGGTTGTTTGTTGTTAGGGGTTTAAGGTTGTTTGTTGTTAGGAGATTAGGGTTGTTTGTTGTTACGGGGTTAGGTTAGTTTCTTGTTAGGGGTTTAGTGTTTTTTGTTGTTAGGGGGTTAGTCTTTGTTGTTAGGGGTTTAGGGTTCTTTCTTGTTGGGGCTTAGTAGTTTTTGTTGTTAGGGTGTTAGTGTTGTTTGTGGTTACGGGGTTAGTGTTGTTTGTTCTTACGGGGTTAGTGTTGTTTCTGGTTAGGGTGTTAGTGTTGTTTGTGGTTAGGGGGTGAGCGTTGTTGGTTGTTAGGGGGTTAGGATTGTTTGTTGTTAGGGGTTTAGGATTGTTTCTTGTTAGGGGGTTAAGGTTGTTTGTTGTTAGGAGGTTAGGGTTGTTTGTTGTTACAGGGTTAGGTTAGTTTCTTTTTAGGGGTTTAGTGTTGTTTGTTGTTAGGGGCTTAGTGTTTTTTGTCAGGGGTTCAGTGTTGTTTCCTGTTAGAGTTTAGTGGTTTTTGTTGTTAGGGTGTTAGTGTTGTTTGTTGTTAGGGGTTTAGGGTTGTTTGTTGTTAGGGGTTTAAGGTTGTTTGTTGTTAGGAGGTTAGGGTTGTTTGTTGTTACGGGGTTAGGTTAGTTTCTTGTTAGGGGTTTAGTGTTGTTTGTTGTTAGGGGGTTAGTGTTTGTTGTTAGGGGTTCAGGGTTGTTTCTTGTTGGGGTTTAGTAGTTTTTGTTGTTAGGGTGTTGGTGTTGTTTGTTGTTAGGGGGTTAGTGTTTTTTGTTCTTACGGGGTTAGTGTTGTTTGTGGTTAGGGTGTTAGTGTTGATTCTCGTTAGGGGGTGAGCGTTGTTGGTTGTTAGGGGGTTAGGATTGTTTGTTGTTAGGGGTTTAGGGTTGTTTGTTGTTAGGGGGTTAAGGTTGTTTGTTGTTAAGAGTTTAGGGTTGTTTGTTGTTACAGGGTTAGGTTAGTTTCTTGTTAGGGGTTTAGTGTTATTTGTTGTTAGGCGGTTAGTGTTTGTTGTTGGGGTTTACTGTTGTTTCTTGTTGGGGTTTAGTGTTTTTTGTTGTTAGGGTGTTAGTGTTGTTTGTTGTTAGGGGTTTAGGGTTGTTTGTTGTTAGGGGTTTAAGGTTGTTTGTTGTTAGGAGGTTAGGGTTGTTTGTTGTTACGGGGTTAGGTTAGTTTCTTGTTAGGGGTTTAGCGTTGTTTGTTGTTAGGGGTTTAGTGTTTGTTGTTAGGGGTTTACGGTTGTTTCTTGTTGGGGTTTAGTAGTTTTTGTTGTTAGGGTGTTAGTGTTGTTTGTTGTTAGGGGGTTAGTGTTGTTTGTTCTTACGCGGTTAGTGTTGTTTGTGGTTAGGGTGTTAGTGTTGTTTGTGATTAGGGGGTTAGTGTTTGTTGTTAGGGGTTTAGGGTTGTTTCTTGTTGGGGTTTAGTAGTTTTTGTTGTTAGGGTGTTAGTGTTGTTTGTGGTTAGGGGGTTAGTGTTGTTTGTTCTTACGGGGTTAGTGTTGTTTGTGGTTAGGGGGTGAGAGTTGTTGGTTGTTAGGGGGTTACGATTGTTTGTTGTTAGGGGTTTAGGGTTGTTTGTTGTTAGGGGGTTAAGGTTGTTTGTTGTTAGGAGGTTAGGGTTGTTTGTTGTTACAGGGTTAGGTTAGTTTCTTGTTAGGGGTTTAGTGTTGTTTGTTGTTAGGGTGTTAGTGTTTGTTGTTAGGGGTTTAGTGTTGTTTCTTCTTGGGGTTTAGTGTTTTTTGTTGTTAGGGTTTTAGTGTTGTTTGTTGTCAGGGGTTTAGGGTTGTTTGTTGTTAGGGGTTTAAGGTTGTTTGTTGTTAGGAGGTTAGGGTTGTTTGTTGTTACAGGGTTAGGTCAGTTTCTTGTTAGGGGTTTAGTGTTGTTTGTTGTTAGGGGGTTAGTGTTTGTTGTTAGGGGTTTAGGGTTGTTTCTTATTGGGGTTTAGTAGTTTTTGTTGTTAGGGTGTTAGTGTTGTTTGTGGTTAGGGGGTTAGTGTTGTTTGTTCTTACGGGGTTAGTGTTGTTTGTGGTTAGGGTGTTAGTGCTGTTTGTGGTTAGGGGGTCAGCGTTGTTGGTTGTTAGGGGGTTAGGATTGGTTGTTGTTAGGGGTTTAGGGTTGTTTGTTGTTAGGGTGTTAAGGTTGTTCTTTGTTAGGAGGTTAGGGCTGTTTGTTGTTACAGGGTTAGGTTAGTTTCTTGTTAGGGGTTTAGTGTTGTTTGTTCTTAGGGGGTTAGTGTTTGTTGTTAGGGGTTTAGTGTTGTTTCTTGTTGGGGTTTAGTGGTTTTTTTGTTAGGGTGTTAGTGTTGTTTGTAGTTAGGGGTTTAGGGTTGTTTGTTGTTAGGGGTTTAAGGTTGTTTGTTGTTGGGAGGTTAGGGTTGTTTGTTGTTCCGGGGTTAGGTTAGTTTCTTGTTAGGGGTTTAGTGTTGTTTGTTGTTAGGGGGTTAGTGTTTGTTGTTAGGGGTTTAGGGTTGTTTCTTGTTGGCGTTTAGTAGTTTTTGTTGTTAGGGTGTTAGTGTTTTTTGTTGTTAGGGGGTTAGTGTTGTTTGTTCTTACGGGGTTAGTGTTGTTTGTGGTTAGGGTGTTAGTTCTGTTTGTGGTTATTGGGTGAGCGTTGTTGTTTGTTAGGGGGTTAGGATTGTTTGTTGTTAGGGATTTAGGGTTGTTTGCTGTTGGGGGTTAAGGTTGTTTGTTGTTAGGAGGTTAGGGTTGTTTGTTGTTACAGGGTTAGGTTAGTTTCTTGTTAGGGGTTTAGTGTTGTTTGTTGTTAGGGGGTTAGAGTTTGTTGTTAGGGGTTTAGTGTTGTTTCTTGTTGGGGTTTAGTGGTTTTTTTGTTAGGGTGTTAGTGTTCTTTGTTGTTAGGGGGTTAAGGTTGTTTCTTGTTAGGAGGTTAGGGTTGTTTGTTTTTGCAGGGTTAGGTAAGTTTCTTGTTAGGGGTTTAGTGTTCTTTCTTGTTAGGGCGTTAGTGTTTGTTGTTAGGGGTTTAGTGTTGTTTCTTGTTGGGGTTTAGTGGTTTTTGTTGTTAGGGTGTTAGTGTTGTTTGTGGTTAGGGGGTTAGTGTTGTTCGTGGGTTTAGTGCTGTTTGTTGTTAGGGGGTTAGTGTTTGTTGTTAGGGGTTTAGTGTTTTTTCTTTTTGGGGTTTAGTGGTTTTTGTTGTTAGGGTGTTAGTGTTGTTTGTGGTTAGGGGGTTAGTGTTGTTGTTCGTTAGGGGGTTAGGGTTGTTTGTTGTTAGGAGGTTAGTGTTGTTTGTTCTTACAGTGTTAAGTTAGTTTCTTGTTAGGGGTTTAGTGTTGTTTGTTGTTAGGGGGTTAGTGTTTGCTGTTAGGGGTTTAGTGTTGTTTCTTGTTGGGGTTTAGTGGTTTTTGTTGTTAGGGTGTTAGTGTTGTTTGTTTTTCGGGGGTTAAGGTTGTTTGTTGTTAGGAGGTTAGGGTTGTTTGTTGTTATAGGGTTAGGTTATTTTCTTGTTACGGGTTTAGTGTTGTTTGTTGTTAGGGTTTTAGTGTTTGTTGTTAGGGGTTTAGTGTTGTTTCTTGTTACGGTTTAGTGTTTTTTGTTGTTAGGGTGTTACTGTTGTTTGTTGTTTTGGGTTTAGAGTTGTTTGTTGTTAGGGGTTTAAGGTTGTTTGTTGTTAGGAGGTTAGGGTTGTTTGTTGTTACAGGGTTAGGTTAGTTTCTTGTTAGGGGTTTAGTGTTGTTTGTTGTTAGGGGGTTAGTGTTTGTTGTTAGGGGTTTAGTGTTTTTTCTTTTTGGGGTTTAGTGGTTTTTGTTGTTAGGGTGTTAGTGTTGTTTGTTGTTAGGGGTTTAGGGTTGTTTGTTGTTAGGGGTTTAAGGTTGTTTGTTGTTAGGAGGTTAGGGTTGTTTGTTGTTACGGGGTTAGGTTAGTTTCTTGTTAGGGGTTTAGTGTTGTTTGTTGTTAGGGGGTTAGTGTTGTTTGTTCTTACGGGGTTAGTGTTGTTTGTGGTTAGGGTGGTAGTGTTGTTTGTTGTTAGGGGGTGAGCGTTGTTGGTTGTTAGGGGGTTAGGATTGTTTGTTGTTGGGGATTTAGGGTTGTTTGCTGTTAGGGGGTTAAGGTTGTTTGTTGTTAGGAGCTTAGGGTTGTTTGTTGTTATAGGGTTAGGTTAGTTTCTTCTTAGGGGTTTAGTGTTGTTTGTTGTTAGGGGGTTAGTGTTTGTTGTTAGGGGTTTAGTGTTGTTTCTTGTTGGGGTTTAGTGGTTTTTGTTGTTAGGGTGTTAGTGTTGTTTGTTGTTAGGGGTTTAGGGTTGTTTGTTGTTAGGGGTTTAAGGTTGTTTGTTGTTAGGAGGTTAGGGTTGTTTGTTGTTACGGGGTTAGGTTAGTTTCTTGTTAGGGGTTTAGTGTTGTTTGTTGTTAGGGGGTTAGTGTTGTTTGTTCTTACGGGGTTAGTGTTGTTTGTGGTTAGGGTGTTAGTGTTGTTTGTTGTTAGGGGGTGAGCGTTGTTGGTTGTTAGGGGGTTAGGATTGTTTGTTGTTGGGGATTTAGGGTTGTTTGCTGTTAGGGGGTTAAGGTTGTTTGTTGTTAGGAGGTTAGGGTTGTTTGTTGTTATAGGGTTAGGTTAGTTTCTTGTTAGGGGTTTAGTGTTGTTTGTTGTTAGGGGGTTAGTGTTTGTTGTTAGGGGTTTAGTGTTGTTTCTTGTTGGGGTTTAGTGGTTTTTGTTTTTAGGGTGTTAGTGTTGTTTGTTGTTAGGGGTTTAGGGTTGTTTGTTGTTAGGGGTTTAAGGTTGTTTGTTGTTAGGAGGTTAGAGTTGTTTGTTGTTATGGGGTTAGGTTAGTTTCTTGTTAGGTGTTTAGTGTTGTTTGTTGTTAGGGGGTTAGTGTTTGTTGTTAGGGGTTTAGGGTTGTTTCTTGTTGGGGTTTAGTAGTTTTTGTTGTTAGGGCGTTTGTGTTGTTTGTTGTTAGGGGGTTAGTGTTGTTTGTCTTTAGGGGTTTAGGGTTGTTTCTTGGTGGGTTTTAGTAGTTTTTGTTGTTAGGGCGTTTGTGTTGTTTGTTGTTAGGGGGTTAGTGTTGTTTGTCTTTAGGGGTTTAGGGTTGTTTCTTGTTCGGCTTTAGTCGTTTTTGTTGTTAGGGTGTTAGTGTTGTTTGTTGTTAGGAGTTTAGGGTTGTTTGTTGTTAGGGGTTTAAGGTTGTTTGTTGTTAGGAGGTTAGGGTTGTTTGTTGTTACGGGGTTAGGTTAGTTTCTTGTTAGGGGTTTAGTGTTTTTTGTTGTTAGGGGGTTAGTCTTTGTTGTTAGGGGTTTAGGGTTCTTTCTTGTTGGGGCTTAGTAGTTTTTGTTGTTAGGGTGTTAGTGTTGTTTGTGGTTACGGGGTTAGTGTTGTTTGTTCTTACGGGGTTAGTGTTGTTTGTGGTTAGGGTGTTAGTGTTGTTTGTGGTTAGGGGGTGAGCGTTGTTGGTTGTTAGGGGGTTAGGATTGTTTGTTGTTAGGGGTTTAGGATTGTTTCTTGTTAGGGGGTTAAGGTTGTTTGTTGTTAGGAGGTTAGGGTTGTTTGTTGTTACAGGGTTAGGTTAGTTTCTTTTTAGGGGTTTAGTGTTGTTTGTTGTTAGGGGCTTAGTGTTTTTTGTCAGGGGTTCAGTGTTGTTTCCTGTTAGAGTTTAGTGGTTTTTGTTGTTAGGGTGTTAGTGTTGTTTGTTGTTAGGGGTTTAGGGTTGTTTGTTGTTAGGGGTTTAAGGTTGTTTGTTGTTAGGAGGTTAGGGTTGTTTGTTGTTACGGGGTTAGGTTAGTTTCTTGTTAGGGGTTTAGTGTTGTTTGTTGTTAGGGGGTTAGTGTTTTTTGTTCTTACGGGGTTAGTGTTGTTTGTGGTTAGGGTGTTAGTGTTGATTCTGGTTAGGGGGTGAGCGTTGTTGGTTGTTAGGGGGTTAGGATTGTTTGTTGTTAGGGGTTTAGGGTTGTTTGTTGTTAGGGGGTTAAGGTTGTTTGTTGTTAAGAGTTTAGGGTTGTTTGTTGTTACAGGGTTAGGTTAGTTTCTTGTTAGGGGTTTAGTGTTATTTGTTGTTAGGCAGTTAGTGTTTGTTGTTGGGGTTTAGTGTTGTTTCTTGTTGGGGTTTAGTGTTTTTTGTTGTTAGGGTGTTAGTGTTGTTTGTTGTTAGGGGTTTAGGGTTGTTTGTTGTTAGGGGTTTAAGGTTGTTTATTGTTAGGAGGTTAGGGTTGTTTGTTGTTACGGGGTTAGGTTAGTTTCTTGTTAGGGGTTTAGCGTTGTTTGTTGTTAGGGGTTTAGTGTTTGTTGTTAGGGGTTTAGGGTTGTTTCTTGTTGGGGTTTAGTAGTTTTTGTTCTTAGGGTGTTAGTGTTGTTTGTTGTTAGGCGGTTAGTGTTGTTTGTTCTTACGCGGTTAGTGTTGTTTGTGGTTAGGGTGTTAGTGTTGTTTGTGATTAGGGGGTTAGTGTTTGTTGTTAGGGGTTTAGGGTTGTTTCTTGTTGGGGTTTAGTAGTTTTTGTTGTTAGGGTGTTAGTGTTGTTTGTGGTTAGTTGGTTAGTGTTGTTTGTTCTTACGGGGTTAGTGTTGTTTGTGGTTAGATGGTGAGAGTTGTTGGTTGTTAGGGGGTTACGATTGTTTGTTGTTAGGGGTTTAGGGTTGTTTGTTGTTAGGGGGTTAAGGTTGTTTGTTTTTAGGAGGTTAGGGTTGTTTCTTGTTACAGGGTTAGGTTAGTTTCTTGTTAGGGGTTTAGTGTTGTTTGTTGTTAGGGGGTTAGTGTTTGTTGTTAGGGGTTTAGTGTTGTTTCTTGTTGGGGTTTAGTGTTTTTTGTTGTTAGGGTGTTAGTGTTGTTTGTTGTCAGGGGTTTAGGGTTGTTTGTTGTTAGGGGTTTAAGGTTGTTTGTTGTTAGGAGGTTAGCGTTGTTTGTTGTTACGGGGTTAGGTTAGTTTCTTGTTAGGGGTTTAGTGTTGTTTGTTGTTAGGGGGTTAGTGTTTGTTGTTAGGGGTTCAGGGTTGTTTCTTGGTGGGGTTTAGTAGTTTTTGTTGTTAGGGTGTTAGTGTTGTTTGTGGTTAGGGTGTTAGTGTTGTTTGTGGATAGGAGGTGAGCGTTGTTGGTTGTTAGGGGGTTAGGATTGTTTGTTGTTAGGGTTTTAGGGTTGTTTGTTGTTAGGGGGTTAGTGTTTGTTGTTAGGGGTTTAGTGTTGTTTCTTGTTGGGGTTTAGTGTTTTTTGTTGTTAGGGTGTTAGTGTTGTTTGTTGTCAGGGGTTTAGGGTTGTTTGTTGTTAGGGGTTTAAGGTTGTTTGTTGTTAGGAGGTTAGGGTTGTTTGTTGTTACAGGGTTAGGTTAGTTTCTTGTTAGGGGTTTAGTGTTGTTTGTTGTTAGGGGGTTAGTGTTTGTTGTTAGGTTTTTAGTGTTGTTTCTTGTTGGGGTTTAGTGTTTTTTGTTGTTAGGGTGTTAGTGTTGTTTGTTGTCAGGGGTTTAGGGTTGTTTGTTGTTAGGGGTTTAAGGTTGTTTGTTGTTAGGAGGTTAGGGTTGTTTGTTGTTACGGGGTTAGGTTAGTTTCTTGTTAGGGGTTTAGTGTTGTTTGTTGTTAGGGGGTTAGTGTTTGTTGTTAGGGGTTTAGGGTTGTTTCTTGTTGGGGTTTAGTAGTATTTGTTGTTAGGGTGTTAGTGTTGTTTGTGGTTAGGGGGTTAGTGTTCTTTGTTCTTACGGGGTTAGTGTTGTTTGTGGTTAGGGTGTTAGTGCTGTTTGTGGTTAGGGGGTGAGCGTTGTTGGTTCTTAGGGGGTTAGGATTGGTTGTTGTTAGGGGTTTAGTGTTGTTTGTTGTTAGGGTGTTAACGTTGTTTGTTGTTAGGAGGTTAGGGCTGTTTGTTGTTACAGGGTTAGGTTAGTTTCTTGTCAGGGGTTTAGTGTTGTTTGTTGTTAGGGGGTTAGTGTTTGTTGTTAGGGGTTCAGGGTTGTTTCTTGTTGGGGTTTAGTAGTTTTTGTTGTTAGGGTGTTGGTGTTGTTTGTTGTTAGGGGGTTAGTGTTTTTTGTTCTTACGGGGTTAGTGTTGTTTGTGGTTAGGGTGTTAGTGTTGATTCTGGTTAGGGGGTGAGCGTTGTTGGTTGTTAGGGGGTTAGGATTGTTTGTTGTTAGGGGTTTAGGGTTGTTTGTTGTTAGGGGTTTAAGGTTGTTTGTTGTTAAGAGGTTAGGGTTGTTTGTTGTTACAGGGTTAGGTTAGTTTCTTGTTAGGGGTTTAGTGTTGTTTGTAGTTAGGCGGTTAGTGTTTGTTGTTGGGGTTTAGTGTTGTTTCTTGTTGGGGTTTAGTGTTTTTTGTTGTTAGGGTGTTAGTGTTGTTTGTTGTTAGGGGTTTAGGGTTGTTTGTTGTTAGGGGTTTAAGGTTGTTTGTTGTTACGGGGTTAGGTTAGTTTCTTGTCAGGGGTTTAGTGTTTGTTGTTGGGGGTTAGTGTTTGTTGTTAGGGGTTTAGGGTTGTTTCTTGTTGGGGTTTAGTAGTTTTTGTTGTTAGGGTGTTAGTGTTGTTTGTTGTTAGGGGGTTAGTGTTGTTTGTTCTTACGGGGTTAGTGTTGTTTGTGGTTAGGGTGTTAGTGATGTTTGTGGTTTGGTGGTGAGCGTTGTTGTTTGTTAGCGTGTTAGGATTGTTTGTTGTTAGGGATTTAGGTTTGTTTGCTGTTAGGGGGTTAAGGTTGTTTGTTGTTAGGAGGTTAGGGTTGTTTGTTGTTACAGGGTTAGGTTAGTTTCTTGTTAGGGGTTTAGTGTTGTTTGTTGTTAGGAGGTTAGTGTTTGTTGTTAGGGGTTTAGAGTTGTTTCTTGTAGGGGTTTAGTGGTTTTTGTTGTTAGGGTGTTAGTGTTGTTTGTTGTTAGGGGGTTAAGGTTGTTTGTTGTTAGGAGGTTAGGGTTGTTTGTTTTTACAGGGTTAGGTTAGTTTCTTGTTAGGGGTTTAGTGTTGTTTGTTGTTAGGGTTTTAGTGTTTGTTGTTAGGGGTTTAGTGTTGTTTCTTGTTAGGGTTTAGTGTTTTTTGTTGTTAGGGTGTTAGTGTTGTTTGTTGTTAGGGGTTTAGGGTTGTTTGTTGTTGGGGGTTTAAGGTTGTTTGTTGTTAGGAGGTTAGGGTTGTTTGTTGTTACAGGGTTAGGTTAGTTTCTTGTTAGGGGTTTAGTGTTGTTTGTTGTTAGGGGGTTAGTGTTTGTTGTTAGGGGTTTAGTGTTTTTTCTTTTTGGGGTTTAGTGGTTTTTGTTGTTAGGGTGTTAGTGTTGTTTGTTGTTAGGGGTTTAGGGTTGTTTGTTGTTAGGGGTTTAAGGTTGTTTGTTGTTAGGAGGTTAGGGTTGTTTGTTGTTACGGGGTTAGGTTAGTTTCTTGTTAGGGGTTTAGTGTTGTTTGTTGTTAGGGGGTCAGTCTTTGTTGTTAGGGGTTTAGGGTTCTTTCTTGTTGGGGCTTAGTAGTTTTTGTTGTTAGGGTGTTAGTGTTGTTTGTGGTTAGGGGTTAGTGTTGTTTGTTCTTACGGGGTTAGTGTTGTTTGTGGTTAGGGTGTTAGTGTTGTTTGTGGTTAGGAGGTGAGCGTTGTTGGTTGTTAGGGGGTTAGAATTGTTTGTTGTTAGGGGTTTAGGATTGTTTCTTGTTAGGGGGTTAAGGTTGTTTGTTGTTAGGAGGTTAGGGTTGTTTGTTGTTACAGGGTTAGGTTAGTTTCTTTTTAGGGGTTTAGTGTTGTTTGTTTTTAGGGGGTTAGTGTTTTTTGTTAGGGGTTCAGTGTTGTTTCCTGTTAGAGTTTAGTGGTTTTTGTTGTTAGGGTGTTAGTGTTGTTTGTTGTTATGGGTTTAGGGTGGTTTGTTGTTAGGGGTTCAAGGTTGTTTGTTGTTAGGAGGTTAGGGTTGTTTGTTGTTACAGGGTTAGGTTAATTTCTTGTTAGGGGTTTAGTGTTGTTTGTTGTTAGGGGGTTAGTGTTTGTTGTTAGGGGTTTAGGGTTGTTTCTTGTTGGGGTTTAGTAGTTTTTGTTGTTAGGGCGTTTGTGTTGTTTGTTGTTAGGGGGTTAGTGTTGTTTGTCTTTAGGGGTTTAGGGTTGTTTCTTGGTGGGTTTTAGTAGTTTTTGTTGTTAGGGCGTTTGTGTTGTTTGTTGTTAGGGGGTTAGTGTTGTTTGTCTTTAGGGGTTTAGGGTTGTTTCTTGTTCTGCTTTAGTCGTTTTTCTTGTTAGTGTGTTAGTGTTGTTTGTTGTTAGTAGTTTAGGGTTGTTTGTTGTTAGGGGTTTAAGGTTGTTTGTTGTTAGGAGGTTAGGGTTGTTTGTTGTTACGGGGTTAGGTTAGTTTCTTGTTAGGGGTTTAGTGTTTTTTGTTGTTAGGGGGTTAGTCTTTGTTGTTAGGGGTTTAGGGTTCTTTCTTGTTGGGGCTTAGTAGTTTTTGTTGTTAGGGTGTTAGTGTTGTTTGTGGTTACGGGGTTAGTGTTGTTTGTTCTTACGGGGTTAGTGTTGTTTGTGGTTAGGGTGTTAGTGTTGTTTGTGGTTAGGGGGTGAGCGTTGTTGGTTGTTAGGGGGTTAGGATTGTTTGTTGTTAGGGGTTTAGGATTGTTCCTTGTTAGGGGGTTAAGGTTGTTTGTTGTTAGGAGGTTAGGGTTGTTTGTTGTTACAGGGTTAGGTTAGTTTCTTTTTAGGGGTTTAGTGTTGTTTGTTGTTAGGGGCTTAGTGTTTTTTGTCAGGGGTTCAGTGTTGTTTCCTGTTAGAGTTTAGTGGTTTTTGTTGTTAGGGTGTTAGTGTTGTTTGTTGTTAGGGGTTTAGGGTTGTTTGCTGTTAGGGGTTTAAGGTTGTTTGTTGTTAGGAGGTTAGGGTTGTTTGTTGTTAGGGGTTAGGTTAGTTTCTTGTTAGGGGTTTAGTGTTGTTTGTTGTTAGGGGGTTAGTGTTTGTTGTTAGGGGTTCAGGGTTGTTTCTTGTTGGGGTTTAGTAGTTTTTGTTGTTAGGGTGTTGGTGTTGTTTGTTGTTAGGGGGTTAGTGTTTTTTGTTCTTACGGGGTTAGTGTTGTTTGTGGTTAGGGTGTTAGTGTTGATTCTGGTTAGGGGGTGAGCGTTGTTGGTTGTTAGGGGGTTAGGATTCTTTGTTGTTAGGGGTTTAGTGTTGTTTGTTGTTAGGGGGTTAAGGTTGTTTGTTGTTAAGAGTTTAGGGTTGTTTGTTGTTACAGGGTTAGGTTAGTTTCTTGTTAGGGGTTTAGTGTTATTTGTTGTTAGGCAGTTAGTGTTTGTTGTTGGGGTTTAGTGTTGTTTCTTGTTGGGGTTTAGTGTTTTTTGTTGTTAGGGTGTTAGTGTTGTTTGTTGTTAGGGGTTTAGGGTTGTTTGTTGTTAGGGGTTTAAGGTTGTTTATTGTTAGGAGGTTAGGGTTGTTTGTTCTTACTTGGTTAGGTTAGTTTCTTGTTAGGGGTTTAGTGTTGTTTGCTGTTAGGGTGTTACTGTTTGTTGTTAGGGGTTTAGTGTTGTTTCTTGTTGGGGTTTAGTGGTTTTTGTTGTTAGAGTGTTAGTGTTGTTTGTTGTTAGGGGGTTAGTGTTTGTTGTTAGAGGTTTAGTGTTGTTTCTTGTTGGGGTTTAGTGGTTTTTGTTGTTAGAGTGTTAGTTTTGTTTGTTGTTAGGGGTTTAGGGTTGTTTGTTGTTAGGGGTTTAAGGTTGTTTGTTGTTAGGAGGTTACTGTTGTTTGTTGTTACGGGGTTAGGTTACTTTCTTTTTAGGGGTTTAGTATTGTGTGTTGGTAGGGGGTTAGTTTTTGTTGTTAGGGGTTCAGGGTTGTTTCTTGATGGGGTTTAGTAGTTTTTGTTGTTAGGGTGTTAGTGTTGTTTGTTTTTAGGGGGTTAGTGTTGTTTGTTCTCAGGGGGTTAGTGTTGTTTGTGGTTAGGATGTTAGTGTTGTTTGTGGTTAGGAGGTGAGCGTTGTTGGTTGTTAGTGGGTTAGGATTGTTTGTTGTTAGGGGTTTAGGGTTGTTTGTTGTTAGGGGGTTACGGTTGTTTGTTGTTAGGAGGTTAGGGTTGTTTGTTGTTACAGGGTTAGGTTAGTTT
The DNA here is from genome assembly GCF_030014295.1 of Loxodonta africana. Classification (NCBI taxonomy): domain Eukaryota; kingdom Metazoa; phylum Chordata; class Mammalia; order Proboscidea; family Elephantidae; genus Loxodonta; species Loxodonta africana. The sequence goes on along the minus strand of NW_026975133.1, from coordinate 39,117 downwards.
CTTGTTAGGGGTTTAGTGTTGTTTGTTGTTAGGGGGTTAGTGTTTGTTGTTAGGGGTTTAGTGTTGTTTCTTGTTGGGGTTTAGTGTTTTTTGTTGTTAGGGTGTTAGTGTTGTTTGTTGTTAGGGGTTTAGGGTTGTTTGTTGTAAGGGGTTTAAGGTTGTTTGTTGTTAGGAGGTTAGGGTTGTTTGTTGTTACGGGGTTAGGTTAGTTTCTTGTTAGGGGTTTAGTGTTGTTTGTTGTTAGGGGGTTAGTGTTTGTTGTTAGGGGTTCAGGGTTGTTTCTTGATGGGGTTTAGTAGTTTTTGTTGTTAGGGTGTTAGTGTTGTTTGTTGTTAGGGGGTTAGTGTTGTTTGTTCTTACGGGGTTAGTGTTGTTTGTGGTTAGGGTGTTAGTGTTGTTTGTGGATAGGAGGTGAGCGTTGTTGGTTGTTAGGGGGTTAGGATTGTTTGTTGTTAGGGTTTTAGGGTTGTTTGTTGTTAGGGGGTTACGGTTGTTTGTTGTTAGGAGGTTAGGGTTGTTTGTTGTTACACGGTTAGGTTAGTTTCTTGTTAGGGGTTTAGTGTTGTTTGTTGTTAGGGGGTTAGTGTTTGTTGTTAGGGGTTCAGTGTTGTTTCTTGTTGGGGTTTAGTGTTTTTTGTTGTTAGGGTGTTAGTGTTGTTTGTTGTCAGGGGTTTAGGGTTGTTTGTTGTTAGGGGTTTAAGGTTGTTTGTTGTTAGGAGGTTAGGGTTGTTTGTTGTTACGGGGTTAGGTTAGTTTCTTGTTAGGGGTTTAGTGTTGTTTGTTGTTAGGGGGTTAGTGTTTGTTGTTAGGGGTTTAGGGTTGTTTCTTGTTGGGGTTTAGTAGTTTTTGTTGTTAGGGTGTTAGTGTTGTTTGTGGTTAGGGGGTTAGTGTTCTTTGTTCTTACGGGGTTAGTGTTGTTTGTGGTTAGGGTGTTAGTGCTGTTTGTGGTTAGGGGGTGAGCGTTGTTGGTTCTTAGGGGGTTAGGATTGGTTGTTGTTAGGGTTTTAGGGTTGTTTGTTGTTAGGGGGTTACGGTTGTTTGTTGTTAGGAGGTTAGGGTTGTTTGTTGTTACAGGGTTAGGTTAGTTTCTTGTTAGGGGTTTAGTGTTGTTTGTTGTTAGGGGGTTAGTGTTTGTTGTTAGGGGTTTAGTGTTGTTTCTTGTTGGGGTTTAGTGGTTTTTTTCTTAGGGTGTTAGTGTTGTTTGTTGTTAGTTGTTTAGGGTTGTTTGTTGTTAGGGGTTTAATGTTGTTTGTTGTTAGGAGGTTAGGGTTGTTTGTTGTTACGGGGTTACGTTAGTTTCTTGTTAGGGGTTTAGTGTTGTTTGTTGTTAGGGGTTAGTGTTTGTTGTTAGGGGTTTAGGGTTGTTTCTTGTTGGGGTTTAGAAGTTTTTGTTGTTAGGGTGTTACTGTTGTTTGTTGTTAGGGGGTTAGTGTTTGTTCTTACGGGGTTAGTGTTGTTTGTGGTTAGGGGGTGAGCGTTGTTGGTTGTTAGTGGGTTAGGATTGTTTGTTGTTAGTGGTTTAGGATTGTTTCTTGTTAGGGGGTTAAGGTTGTTTGTTGTTAGGAGGTTAGGGTTGATTGTTGTTACAGGGTTAGGTTAGTTTCTTTATAGGGGTTTAGTGTTCTTTGTTGTTAGGGGGTTAGTGTTTTTTCTTAGGGGTTCAGTGTTGTTTCCTGTTAGAGTTTAGTGTTTTTTATTGTTAGGGTGTTAGTGTTGTTTGTTGTTAGGGGTTTAGGGTTGTTTGTTGTTAGGGGGTTAAGGTTGTTTGTTGTTAGGAGGTTAGGGTTGTTTGTTGTTACGGGGTTAGGTTAGTTTCTTGTTAGGGGTTTAGTGTTGTTTCTTGTTAGGGGGTTAGTGTTTGTTGTTAGGGGTTCAGGGTTGTTTCTTGTTGGGGTTTAGTAGTTTTTGTTGTTAGGGTGTTGGTGTTGTTTGTTGTTAGGGGGTTAGTGTTTTTTGTTCTTTCGGGGTTAGTGTTGTTTGTGGTTAGGGTGTTAGTGTTGATTCTGGTTAGGGGGTGAGCGTTGTTGGTTGTTAGGGGGTTAGGATTGTTTGTTGTTAGGGGTTTAGGGTTGTTTGTTGTTAGGGGTTTAAGGTTGTTTGTTGTTAAGAGGTTAGGGTTGTTTGTTGTTACAGGGTTAGGTTAGTTTCTTGTTAGGGGTTTAGTGTTGTTTGTTGTTAGGCGGTTAGTGTTTGTTGTTGGGGTTTAGTGTTGTTTCTTGTTGGGGTTTAGTGTTTTTTGTTGTTAGGGTGTTAGTGTTGTTTGTTGTTAGGGGTTTAGGGTTGTTTGTTGTTAGGGGTTTAAGGTTGTTTGTTGTTACGGGGTTAGGTTAGTTTCTTGTCAGGGGTTTAGTGTTTGTTGTTGGGGGTTAGTGTTTGTTGTTAGGGGTTTAGGGTTGTTTCTTGTTGGGGTTTAGTAGTTTTTGTTGTTAGGGTGTTAGTGTTGTTTGTTGTTAGGGTGTTAGTGTTGTTTGTTCTTACGGGGTTAGTGTTGTTTGTGGTTAGGGTGTTAGTGCTGTTTGTGGTTTGGTGGTGAGCGTTGTTGTTTGTTAGGGTGTTAGGATTGTTTGTTGTTAGGGATTTAGGGTTGTTTGCTGTTAGGGGGTTAAGGTTGTTTGTTGTTAGGAGGTTAGGGTTGTTTGTTGTTACAGGGTTAGGTTAGTTTCTTGTTAGGGGTTTAGTGTTGTTTGTTGTTAGGAGGTTAGTGTTTGTTGTTAGGGGTTTAGAGTTGTTTCTTGTAGGGGTTTAGTGGTTTTTGTTGTTAGGGTGTTAGTGTTGTTTGTTGTTAGGGGGTTAAGGTTGTTTGTTGTGAGGAGGTTAGGGTTGTTTGTTGTTACAGGGTTAGGTTAGTTTCTTGTTAGGGGTTTAGTGTTGTTTGTTGTTAGGGTTTTAGTGTTTGTTGTTAGGGGTTTAGTGTTGTTTCTTGTTAGGGTTTAGTGTTTTTTGTTGTTAGGGTGTTAGTGTTGTTTGTTGTTAGGGGTTTAGGGTTGTTTGTTGTTGGGGGTTTAAGGTTGTTTGTTGTTAGGAGGTTAGGGTTGTTTGTTGTTACAGGGTTAGGTTAGTTTCTTGTTAGGGGTTTAGTGTTGTTTGTTGTTAGGGGGTTAGTGTTTGTTGTTAGGGGTTTAGTGTTTTTTCTTTTTGGGGTTTAGTGGTTTTTGTTGTTAGGGTGTTAGTGTTGTTTGTTGTTAGGGGTTTAGGGTTGTTTGTTGTTAGGGGTTTAAGGTTGTTTGTTGTTAGGAGGTTAGGGTTGTTTGTTGTTACGGGGTTAGGTTAGTTTCTTGTTAGGGGTTTAGTGTTGTTTGTTGTTAGGGGGTCAGTCTTTGTTGTTAGGGGTTTAGGGTTCTTTCTTGTTGGGGCTTAGTAGTTTTTGTTGTTAGGGTGTTAGTGTTGTTTGTGGTTAGGGGTTAGTGTTTGTTCTTACGGGGTTAGTGTTGTTTGTGGTTAGGGTGTTAGTGTTGTTTGTGGTTAGGGGGTGAGCGTTGTTGGTTGTTAGGGGGTTAGAATTGTTTGTTGTTAGGGGTTTAGGATTGTTTCTTGTTAGGGGGTTAAGGTTGTTTGTTGTTAGGAGGTTAGGGTTGTTTGTTGTTACAGGGTTAGGTTAGTTTCTTTTTAGGGGTTTAGTGTTGTTTGTTTTTAGGGGGTTAGTGTTTTTTGTTCGGGGTTCAGTGTTGTTTCCTGTTAGAGTTTAGTGGTTTTTGTTGTTAGGGTGTTAGTGTTGTTTGTTGTTAGGGGTTTAGGGTTGTTTGTTGTTAGGGGTTTAAGGTTGTTTGTTGTTAGGAGGTTAGGGTTGTTTGTTGTTACAGAGTTAGGTTAGTTTCTTGTTAGGGGTTTAGTGTTGTTTGTTGTTAGGGGGTTAGTGTTTGTTGTTAGGGGTTTAGGGTTGTTTCTTGTTGGGGTTTAGTAGTTTTTGTTGTTAGGGCGTTTGTGTTGTTTGTTGTTAGGGGGTTAGTGTTGTTTGTCTTTAGGGGTTTAGGGTTGTTTCTTGGTGGGTTTTAGTAGTTTTTGTTGTTAGGGCGTTTGTGTTGTTTGTTGTTAGGGGGTTAGTGTTGTTTGTCTTTAGGGGTTTAGGGTTGTTTCTTGTTCGGCTTTAGTCGTTTTTGTTGTTAGGGTGTTAGTGTTGTTTGTTGTTAGGAGTTTAGGGTTGTCTGTTGTTAGGGGTTTAAGGTTGTTTGTTGTTAGGAGGTTAGGGTTGTTTGTTGTTACGGGGTTAGGTTAGTTTCTTGTTAGGGGTTTAGTGTTTTTTGTTGTTAGGGGGTTAGTCTTTGTTGTTAGGGGTTTAGGGTTCTTTCTTGTTGGGGCTTAGTAGTTTTTGTTGTTAGGGTGTTAGTGTTGTTTGTGGTTACGGGGTTAGTGTTGTTTGTTCTTACGGGGTTAGTGTTGTTTCTGGTTAGGGTGTTAGTGTTGTTTGTGGTTAGGGGGTGAGCGTTGTTGGTTGTTAGGGGGTTAGGATTGTTTGTTGTTAGGGGTTTAGGATTGTTTCTTGTTAGGGGGTTAAGGTTGTTTGTTGTTAGGAGGTTAGGGTTGTTTGTTGTTACAGGGTTAGGTTAGTTTCTTTTTAGGGGTTTAGTGTTGTTTGTTGTTAGGGGCTTAGTGTTTTTTGTCAGGGGTTCAGTGTTGTTTCCTGTTAGAGTTTAGTGGTTTTTGTTGTTAGGGTGTTAGTGTTGTTTGTTGTTAGGGGTTTAGGGTTGTTTGTTGTTAGGGGTTTAAGGTTGTTTGTTGTTAGGAGGTTAGGGTTGTTTGTTGTTACGGGGTTAGGTTAGTTTCTTGTTAGGGGTTTAGTGTTGTTTGTTGTTAGGGGGTTAGTGTTTGTTGTTAGGGGTTCAGGGTTGTTTCTTGTTGGGGTTTAGTAGTTTTTGTTGTTAGGGTGTTGGTGTTGTTTGTTGTTAGGGGGTTAGTGTTTTTTGTTCTTACGGGGTTAGTGTTGTTTGTGGTTAGGGTGTTAGTGTTGATTCTGGTTAGGGGGTGAGCGTTGTTGGTTGTTAGGGGGTTAGGATTGTTTGTTGTTAGGGGTTTAGGGTTGTTTGTTGTTAGGGGGTTAAGGTTGTTTGTTGTTAAGAGTTTAGGGTTGTTTGTTGTTACAGGGTTAGGTTAGTTTCTTGTTAGGGGTTTATTGTTATTTGTTGTTAGGCGGTTAGTGTTTGTTGTTGGGGTTTAGTGTTGTTTCTTGTTGGGGTTTAGTGTTTTTTGTTGTTAGGGTGTTAGTGTTGTTTGTTGTTAGGGGTTTAGGGTTGTTTGTTGTTAGGGGTTTAAGGTTGTTTGTTGTTAGGAGGTTAGGGTTGTTTGTTGTTACGGGGTTAGGTTAGTTTCTTGTTAGGGGTTTAGCGTTGTTTGTTGTTAGGGGTTTAGTGTTTGTTGTTAGGGGTTTAGGGTTGTTTCTTGTTGGGGTTTAGTAGTTTTTGTTGTTAGGGTGTTAGTGTTGTTTGTTGTTAGGGGGTTAGTGTTGTTTGTTCTTACGCGGTTAGTGTTGTTTGTGGTTAGGGTGTTAGTGTTGTTTGTGATTAGGGGGTTAGTGTTTGTTGTTAGGGGTTTAGGGTTGTTTCTTGTTGGGGTTTAGTAGTTTTTGTTGTTAGGGTGTTAGTGTTGTTTGTGGTTAGTTGGTTAGTGTTGTTTGTTCTTACGGGGTTAGTGTTGTTTGTGGTTAGGGGGTGAGAGTTGTTGGTTGTTAGGGGGTTACGATTGTTTGTTGTTAGGGGTTTAGGGTTGTTTGTTGTTAGGGGGTTAAGGTTGTTTGTTGTTAGGAGGTTAGGGTTGTTTGTTGTTACAGGGTTAGGTTAGTTTCTTGTTAGGGGTTTAGTGTTGTTTGTTGTTAGGGGGTTAGTGTTTGTTGTTAGGGGTTTAGTGTTGTTTCTTGTTGGGGTTTAGTGTTTTTTGTTGTTAGGGTGTTAGTGTTGTTTGTTGTCAGGGGTTTAGGGTTGTTTGTTGTTAGGGGTTTAAGGTTGTTTGTTGTTAGGAGGTTAGGGTTGTTTGTTGTTACAGGGTTAGGTTAGTTTCTTGTTAGGGGTTTAGTGTTGTTTGTTGTTAGGGGGTTAGTGTTTGTTGTTAGGGGTTTAGGGTTGTTTCTTATTGGGGTTTAGTAGTTTTTGTTGTTAGGGTGTTAGTGTTGTTTGTGGTTAGGGGGTTAGTGTTCTTTGTTCTTACGGGGTTAGTGTTGTTTGTGGTTAGGGTGTTAGTGCTGTTTTTGGTTAGGGGGTCAGCGTTGTTGGTTGTTAGGGGGTTAGGATTGGTTGTTGTTAGGGGTTTAGGGTTGTTTGTTGTTAGGGTGTTAAGGTTGTTCTTTGTTAGGAGGTTAGGGCTGTTTGTTGTTACAGGGTTAGGTTAGTTTCTTGTTAGGGGTTTAGTGTTGTTTGTTGTTAGGGGGTTAGTGTTTGTTGTTAGGGGTTTAGTGTTGTTTCTTGTTGGGGTTTAGTGGTTTTTTTGTTAGGGTGTTAGTGTTGTTTGTAGTTAGGGGTTTAGGGTTGTTTGTTGTTAGGGGTTTAAGGTTGTTTGTTGTTGGGAGGTTAGGGTTGTTTGTTGTTCCGGGGTTAGGTTAGTTTCTTGTTAGGGGTTTAGTGTTGTTTGTTGTTAGGGGGTTAGTGTTTGTTGTTAGGGGTTTAGGGTTGTTTCTTGTTGGGGTTTAGTAGTTTTTGTTGTTAGGGTGTTAGTGTTTTTTGTTGTTAGGGGGTTAGTGTTGTTTGTTCTTACGGGGTTAGTGTTGTTTGTGGTTAGGGTGTTAGTTCTGTTTGTGGTTATTGGGTGAGCGTTGTTGTTTGTTAGGGGGTTAGGATTGTTTGTTGTTAGGGATTTAGGGTTGTTTGCTGTTGGGGGTTAAGGTTGTTTGTTGTTAGGAGGTTAGGGTTGTTTGTTGTTACAGGGTTAGGTTAGTTTCTTGTTAGGGGTTTAGTGTTGTTTGTTGTTAGGGGGTTAGAGTTTGTTGTTAGGGGTTTAGTGTTGTTTCTTGTTGGGGTTTAGTGGTTTTTTTGTTAGGGTGTTAGTGTTCTTTGTTTTTAGGGGGTTAAGGTTGTTTCTTGTTAGGAGGTTAGGGTTGTTTGTTTTTGCAGGGTTAGGTAAGTTTCTTGTTAGGGGTTTAGTGTTGTTTCTTGTTAGGGCGTTAGTGTTTGTTGTTAGGGGTTTAGTGTTGTTTCTTGTTGGGGTTTAGTGGTTTTTGTTGTTAGGGTGTTAGTGTTGTTTGTGGTTAGGGGGTTAGTGTTGTTGTTCGTGGGTTTAGTGCTGTTTGTTGTTAGGGGGTTAGTGTTTGTTGTTAGGGGTTTAGTGTTTTTTCTTTTTGGGGTTTAGTGGTTTTTGTTGTTAGGGTGTTAGTGTTGTTTGCTGTTAGGGGTTTAGTGTTGTTTCTTGTTGGGGTTTAGTGGTTTTTGTTGTTAGGGTGTTAGTGTTGTTTGTTTTTAGGGGGTTAAGGTTGTTTGTTGTTAGGAGGTTAGGTTGTTTGTTGTTATAGGGTTAGGTTATTTTCTTGTTACGGGTTTAGTGTTGTTTGTTGTTAGGGTTTTAGTGTTTGTTGTTAGGGGTTTAGTGTTGTTTCTTGTTACGGTTTAGTGTTTTTTGTTGTTAGGGTGTTAGTGTTGTTTGTTGTTTTGGGTTTAGAGTTGTTTGTTGTTAGGGGTTTAAGGTTGTTTGTTGTTAGGAGGTTAGGGTTGTTTGTTGTTACAGGGTTAGGTTAGTTTCTTGTTAGGGGTTTAGTGTTGTTTGTTGTTAGGGGGTTAGTGTTTGTTGTTAGGGGTTTAGTGTTTTTTCTTTTTGGGGTTTAGTGGTTTTTGTTGTTAGGGTGTTAGTGTTGTTTGTTGTTAGGGGTTTAGGGTTGTTTGTTGTTAGGGGTTTAAGGTTGTTTGTTGTTAGGAGGTTAGGGTTGTTTGTTGTTACGGGGTTAGGTTAGTTTCTTGTTAGGGGTTTAGTGTTGTTTGTTGTTAGGGTTTAGTGTTGTTTGTTCTTACGGGGTTAGTGTTGTTTGTGGTTAGGGTGTTAGTGTTGTTTGTTGTTAGGGGGTGAGCGTTGTTGGTTGTTAGGGGGTTAGGATTGTTTGTTGTTGGGGATTTAGGGTTGTTTGCTGTTAGGGGGTTAAGGTTGTTTGTTGTTAGGAGGTTAGGGTTGTTTGTTGTTATAGGGTTAGGTTAGTTTCTTGTTAGGGGTTTAGTGTTGTTTGTTGTTAGGGGGTTAGTGTTTGTTGTTAGGGGTTTAGTGTTGTTTCTTGTTGGGGTTTAGTGGTTTTTGTTTTTAGGGTGTTAGTGTTGTTTGTTGTTAGGGGTTTAGGGTTGTTTGTTGTTAGGGGTTTAAGGTTGTTTGTTGTTAGGAGGTTAGGGTTGTTTGTTGTTATGGGGTTAGGTTAGTTTCTTGTTAGGTGTTTAGTGTTGTTTGTTGTTAGGGGGTTAGTGTTTGTTGTTAGGGGTTTAGGGTTGTTTCTTGTTGGGGTTTAGTAGTTTTTGTTGTTAGGGTGTTAGTGTTGTTTGTGGTTAGGGGGTTAGTGTTGTTGTTTGTTAGGGGCTTAGGGTTGTTTGTTGTTAGGGGTTTAGAGTAGTTTATTTTTAGGGGGTTAGTGTTGTTTGTTGTTAGGTTGTTAGTATTGTTGGTAGGGGGTTAGTGGTGTTTGTTGTTAGGGGGTTAGTGTTTTTTGTTCTTAGGGGGTTAGTGTTGTTTCTTGTTAGAGAGTTCGGGTTCTTTGTTGTTAGGGGCTTAGGGTTGTTTGTTGTTAGTGGGTTAGAGTAGTTTGTTGTTGCGGGTTAGGGTTGTTTGTTGTTAGGGGGTTAGGGTTGTTGTTAGGTGGTTAGTGTTGTTTCTATTTAGGGCTTTCGGTTTGTTTCTTGTTGAGGTTTAGTGGTTTTTGTTGTTAGGGTGTTAGTGTTGTTTGTGATTAGGGCGTTAGTGTTGTTTGTATTTAGGGGTTTAGGGTTGTTTCTTGTTGGGCTTTAGTGGTTTTTGTTGTTAGGGTGTTAGTGTTGTTTGTTGTTAGGGGGTTAATGTTGTTTGTGGTTAGGGTGTTAGTGCTGTTTGTGGTTAGGGGGTGAGCGTTGTTGGTTGTTAGGGGGTTAGGATTTGTTGTTGTTAGGGGTTTAGGGTTGTTTGCTGTTAGGGGGTTAAGGTTGTTTGTTGTTAGGAGGTTAGGGTTGTTTGTTGTTATAGGGTTAGGTTAGTTTCTTGTTAGGGGTTTAGTGTTGTTTGTTGTTAGGGGGTTAGTGTTTGTTGTTAGGGGTTTAGTGTTGTTTCTTGTTGGGGTTTAGTGGTTTTTGTTTTTAGGGTGTTAGTGTTGTTTGTTGTTAGGGGTTTAGGGTTGTTTGTTGTTAGGGGTTTAAGGTTGTTTGTTGTTAGGAGGTTAGGGTTGTTTGTTGTTATGGGGTTAGGTTAGTTTCTTGTTAGGTGTTTAGTGTTGTTTGTTGTTAGGGGGTTAGTGTTTGTTGTTAGGGGTTTAGGGTTGTTTCTTGTTGGGGTTTAGTAGTTTTTGTTGTTAGGGTGTTAGTGTTGTTTGTGGTTAGGGGGTTAGTGTTGTTTGTTAGGGGGTTAGGGTTCTTTGTTGTTAGGGGTTTAGAGTAGTTTATTTTTAGGGGGTTAGTGTTGTTTGTTGTTAGGTTGTTAGTATTGTTGGTAGGGGGTTAGTGGTGTTTGTTGTTAGGGGGTTAGTGTTTTTTGTTCTTAGGGGGTTAGTGTTGTTTCTTGTTAGAGAGTTCGGGTTCTTTGTTGTTAGGGGCTTAGGGTTGTTTGTTGTTAGTGGGTTAGAGTAGTTTGTTGTTGGGGGTTAGGGTTGTTTGTTGTTAGGGGGTTAGGGTTGTTGTTAGGTGGTTAGTGTTGTTTCTATTTAGGGCTTTCGGTTTGTTTCTTGTTGAGGTTTAGTGGTTTTTGTTGTTAGGGTGTTAGTGTTGTTTGTGATTAGGGCGTTAGTGTTGTTTGTATTTAGGGGTTTAGGGTTGTTTCTTGTTGGGCTTTAGTGGTTTTTGTTGTTAGGGTGTTAGTGTTGTTTGTTGTTAGGGGGTTAATGTTGTTTGTGGTTAGGGTGTTAGTGCTGTTTGTGGTTAGGGGGTGAGCGTTGTTGGTTGTTAGGGGGTTAGGATTTGTTGTTGTTAGGGGTTTAGGGTTGTTTGTTGTTAGGGGGTTAAGTTTGTTTGTTGTTAGAAGGTTAGGGCTGTTTGTTGTTACAGGGTTAGGTTAGTTTCTTGTTAGGGGTTTGGTGTTGTTTGTTGTTAGGGATTAGTGTTTGTTGTTAGGGGTTTAGTGTTGTTTCTTGTTGGGGTTTAGTGTTTTTTGTTGTTAGGGTGTTAGTGTTGTTTGTTGTTGGGGATTTAGGGTTGTTTGTTGTTAGGGGTTTAAGGTTGTTTGTTGTTAGGAGGTTAGGGTTGTTTGTTGTTACAGGGTTAGGTTAGTTTCTTGTTAGGGGCTTAGTGTTGTTTGTTGTTAGGGGGTTAGTGTTTGTTGTTAGGGGTTTAGTGTTGTTTCTTGTTGGGGTTTAGTGGTTTTTGTTGTTAGGGTGTTAGTGTTGTTTGTTGTTAGGGATTTAGGGTTTTTTGTTTTTAGGGGTTTAAGGTTGTTTGTTGTTAGGAGGTTAGGGTTTTTTGTTTTTACAGGGTTAGGTTAGTTTCTTGTTAGGGGTTTAGTGTTGTTTGTTGTTAGGGGGTTAGTGTTTGTTGTTAGCGATTTGGGGTTGTTTCTTGTTGGGGTTTAGCAGTTTTTGTTGTTAGGGTGTTAGTGTTGTTTGTTTTTAGGGGGTTAGTGTTTGTTCTTATGGGGTTAGTGTTGTTTGTGGTTAGGGTGTTAGTTTTGTTTGTGGTTAGTGGGTGAGCGTTGTTGCTTGTTAAGGGTTTAGGATTGTTTGTTGTTAGGGGTTTATGGTTGTTTGTTGTTAGGGGGTTAAGGATGTTTGTTGTTAGGAGGTTAGGGTTGTTTGTTGTTACGGGGTTAGGTTAGTTTCTTGTTAGGGGTTTAGTGTTGTTTGGTGTTAGGGTGTTAGTGTTTGTTGTTAGGGGTTTAGTGTTGTTTCTTGTTGGGGTTTAGTGGTTTTTGTTGTTAGGGTGTTAGTGTTGTTTGTGGTTAGGGGGTTAGTGTTGTTGTTTGTTAGGGTGTTAGGGTTGTTTGTTGTTAGGAGGTTAGGGTTGTTTGTTCTTACTTGGTTAGGTTAGTTTCTTGTTAGGGGTTTAGTGTTGTTTGCTGTTAGGGTGTTACTGTTTGTTGTTAGGGGTTTAGTGTTGTTTCTTGTTGGGGTTTAGTGGTTTTTGTTGTTAGAGTGTTAGTGTTGTTTGTTGTTAGGGGGTTAGTGTTTGTTGTTAGAGGTTTAGTGGTGTTTCTTGTTGGGGTTTAGTGGTTTTTGTTGTTAGAGTGTTAGTTTTGTTTGTTGTTAGGGGTTTAGGGTTGTTTGTTGTTAGGGGTTTAAGGTTGTTTGTTGTTAGGAGGTTACTGTTGTTTGTTGTTACGGGGTTAGGTTACTTTCTTTTTAGGGGTTTAGTATTGTGTGTTGGTAGGGGGTTAGTTTTTGTTGTTAGGGGTTCAGGGTTGTTTCTTGATGGGGTTTAGTAGTTTTTGTTGTTAGGGTGTTAGTGTTGTTTGTTGTTAGGGGGTTAGTGTTGTTTCTTCTTACGGGGTTAGTGTTGTTTGTGGTTAGGATGTTAGTGTTGTTTGTGGTTAGGAGGTGAGCGTTGTTGGTTGTTAGGGGGTTAGGATTGTTTGTTGTTAGGGGTTTAGGGTTGTTTGTTGTTAGGGGGTTAGTGTTTGTTGTTAGGGGTTTAGTGTTGTTTCTTGTTGGGGTTTAGTGTTTTTTGTTGTTAGGGTGTTAGTGTTGTTTGTTGTCAGGGGTTTAGTGTTGTTTGTTGTTAGGGGTTTAAGGTTGTTTGTTGTTAGGAGGTTCGGGTTGTTTGTTGTTACGGGGTTAGGTTAGTTTCTTGTTAGGGGTTTAGTGTTGTTTGTTGTTAGGGGGTTAGTGTTTGTTGTTAGGGGTTTAGGGTTGTTTCTTGTTTTGGTTTAGTAGTTTTTGTTGTTAGGGTGTTAGTGTTGTTTGTGGTTAGGGGGTTAGTGTTCTTTGTTCTTACGGGGTTAGTGTTGTTTGTGGTTAGGGTGTTAGTGCTGTTTGTGGTTAGGGGATTAGCGTTGTTGGTTGTTAGGGGGTTAGGATTGGTTGTTGTTAGGGGTTTAGGGTTGTTTGTTGTTAGGGTGTTAAGGTTGTTTGTTGTTAGGAGGTTAGGGCTGTTTGTTGTTACAGGGTTAGGTTAGTTTCTTGTTAGGGGTTTAGTGTTGTTTGTTGTTAGGGGGTTAGTGTTTGTTGTTAGGGGTTTAGTGTTGTTTCTTGTTGGGGTTTAGTGGTTTTTTTGTTAGGGTGTTAGTGTTGTTTGTTGTTAGGGGTTTAGGGTTGTTTGTTGTTAGGGGTTTAAGGTTGTTTGTTGTTAGGAGGTTAGGGTTGTTTGTTGTTACGGGGTTAGGTTAGTTTCTTGTTAGGGGTTTAGTGTTGTTTGTTGTTAGGGAGTTAGTGTTTGTTGTTAGGGGTTTAGGGTTGTTTCTTGTTGGGGTTTAGTAGTTTTTGTTGTTAGGGTGTTAGTGTTTTTTGTTGTTAGGGGGTTAGTGTTGTTTGTTCTTACGGGGTTAGTGTTGTTTGTGGTTAGGATGTTAGTTCTGTTTCTGGTTAGGGGGTGAGCGTTGTTGTTTGTTAGGGGGTTAGGATTGTTTGTTGTTAGGGATTTAGGGTTGTTTGCTGTTAGGGGGTTAAGGTTGTTTGTTGTTAGGAGGTTAGGGTTGTTTGTTGTTACAGGGTTAGGTTAGTTTCTTGTTAGGGGTTTAGTGTTGTTTGTTGTTAGGGGGTTAGTGTTTGTTGTTAGGGGTTTAGTGTTGTTTCTTGTTGGGGTTTAATGGTTTTTTTTGTTAGGGTGTTAGTGTTGTTTATTGTTAGGGGGTTAAGGTTGTTTGTTGTTAGGAGGTTAGGGTTGTTTGTTGTTGCAGGGTTAGGTTAGTTTCTTGTTAGGGGTTTAGTGTTGTTTGTTGTTAGGGGGTTAGTGTTTGTTGTTAGGGGTTTAGTGTTGTTTCTTGTTGGGGTTTAGTGGTTTTTGTTGTTAGGGTGTTAGTGTTGTTTGTGGTTAGGGGGTTAGTGTTGTTGTTCGTTAGGGGGTTAGGGTTGTTTGTTGTTAGGAGGTTAGTGTTGTTTGTTCTTACAGTGTTAAGTTAGATTCTTGTTAGGGGTTTAGTGTTGTTTGTTGTTAGGGGGTTAGTGTTTGTTGTTAGGGGTTTAGTGTTGTTTCTTGTTGGGGTTTAGTGGTTTTTGTTGTTAGGGTGTTAGTGTTGTTTGTTGTTAGGGGGTTAAGGTTGTTTGTTGTCAGGAGGTTAGGGTTGTTTGTTGTTACAGGGTTAGGTTAGTTTCTTGTTAGGGGTTTAGTGTTGTTTGTTGTTAGGGTTTTAGTGTTTGTTGTTAGGGGTTTAGTGTTGTTTCTTGTTAGGGTTTAGTGTTTTTTGTTGTTAGGGTATTAGTGTTGTTTGTTGTTAGGGGTTTAGGGTTGTTTGTTGTTAGGGGTTTAAGGTTGTTTGTTGTTAGAAGGTTAGGGTTGTTTGTTGTTACAGGGTTAGGTTAGTTTCTTGTTAGGGGTTTAGTGTTGTTTGTTGTTAGGGGGTTAGTGTTTGTTGTTAGGGGTTTAGTGTTTTTTCTTTTTGGGGCTTAGTGGTTTTTGTTGTTAGGGTGTTAGTGTTGTTTGTGGTTACGGGGTTAGTGTAGTTTGTTCTTACGGGGTTAGTGTTGTTTGTGGTTAGGGTGTTAGTGTTGTTTGTGGTTAGGGGGTGAGCGTTGTTGGTTGTTAGGGGGTTAGGATTGTTTGTTGTTAGGGGTTTAGGATTGTTTCTTGTTAGGGGGTTAAGGTTGTTTGTTGTTAGGAGGTTAGGGTTGTTTGTTGTTACAGGGTTAGGTTAGTTTCTTTTTAGGGGTTTAGTGTTGTTTGTTGTTAGGGAGTTAGTGTTTTTTGCTAGGGGTTCAGTGTTGTTTCCTGTTAGAGTTTAGTGTTTTTTGTTGTAAGGGTGTTAGTGTTGTTTGTTGTTAGGGGTTTAGGGTTGTTTGTTGTTAGGGGTTTAAGGTTGCTTGTTGTTAGGAGGTTAGGGTTGTTTGTTGTTACGGGGTTAGGTTAGTTTCTTGTTAGGGGTTTAGTGTTGTTTGTTGTTAGGGGGTTAGTGTTTGTTGTTAGGGGTTCAGGGTTGTTTCTTGATGGGGTTTAGTAGTTTTTGTTGTTAGGGTGTTAGTGTTGTTTGTTGTTAGGGGGTTAGTGTTGTTTGTTCTTACGGGGTTAGTGTTGTTTGTGGTTAGGGTGTTAGTGTTGTTTGTGGATAGGAGGTGAGCGTTGTTGGTTGTTAGGGGGTTAGGATTGTTTGTTGTTAGGGTTTTAGGGTTGTTTGTTGTTAGGGGGTTACGGTTGTTTGTTGTTAGGAGGTTAGGGTTGTTTGTTGTTACAGGGTTAGGTTAGTTTCTTGTTAGGGGTTTAGTGTTGTTTGTTGTTAGGGGGTTAGTGTTTGTTGTTAGGGGTTTAGTGTTGTTTCTTGTTTGGGTTTAGTGTTTTTTGTTGTTAGGGTGTTAGTGTTGTTTGTTGTCAGGGGTTTAGGGTTGTTTGTTGTTAGGGGTTTAAGGTTGTTTGTTTTTAGGAGGTTAGGGTTGTTTGTTGTTACGCGGTTTGGTTAGTTTCTTGTTAGGGGTTTAGTGTTGTTTGTTGTTAGGGGGTTAGTGTTTGTTGTTAGGGGTTTAGGGTTGTTTCTTGTTGGGGTTTAGTAGTTTTTGTTGTTAGGGTGTTAGTGTTGTTTGTGGTTAGGGGGTTAGTGTTCTTTGTTCTTACGGGGTTAGTGTTGTTTGTGGTTAGGGTGTTAGTGCTGTTTGTGGTTAGGGGGTGAGCGTTGTTGGTTCTTAGGGGGTTAGGATTGGTTGTTGTTAGGGGTTTAGGGTTGTTTGTTGTTAGGGTGTTAAGGTTGTTTGTTGTTAGGAGGTTAGGGCTGTTTGTTGTTACAGGGTTAGGTTAGTTTCTTGTTAGGGGTTTAGTGTTGTTTGTTGTTAGGGGGTTAGTGTTTGTTGTTAGGGGTTTAGTGTTTTTCCTTTTTGGGGTTTAGTGGTTTTTGTTGTTAGGGTGTTAGTGTTGTTTGTTGTTAGGGGTTTAGGGTTGTTTGTTGTTAGGGGTTTAAGGTCTTTGTTGTTAGGAGGTTAGCGTTGTTTGTTGTTACGGGGTTAGGTTAGTTTCTTGTTAGGGGTTTAGTGTTGTTTGTTGTTAGGGGGTTAGTCTTTGTTGTTAGGGGTTTAGGGTTCTTTCTTGTTGGGGCTTAGTAGTTTTTGTTGTTAGGGTGTTAGTGTTGTTTGTGGTTAGGGGGTGAGCGTTGTTGGTTGTTAGTGGGTTAGGATTGTTTGTTGTTAGGGGTTTAGGATTGTTTCTTGTTAGGGGGTTAAGGTTGTTTGTTGTTAGGAGGTTAGGGTTGATTGTTGTTACAGGGTTAGGTTAGTTTCTTTTTAGGGGTTTAGTGTTCTTTGTTGTTAGGGGGTTAGTGTTTTTTCTTAGGGGTTCAGTGTTGTTTCCTGTTAGAGTTTAGTGGTTTTTGTTGTTAGGGTGTTAGTGTTGTTTGTTGTTAGGGGTTTAGGGTTGTTTGTTGTTAGGGGGTTAAGGTTGTTTGTTGTTAGGAGGTTAGGGTTGTTTGTTGTTACGGGGTTAGGTTAGTTTCTTGTTAGGGGTTTAGTGTTGTTTGTTGTTAGGGGGTTAGTGTTTGTTGTTAGGGGTTCAGGATTGTTTCTTGTTGGGGTTTAGTAGTTTTTGTTGTTAGGGTGTTGGTGTTGTTTGTTGTTAGGGGGTTAGTGTTTTTTGTTCTTACGGGGTTAGTGTTGTTTGTGGTTAGGGTGTTAGTGTTGATTCTGGTTAGGGGGTGAGCGTTGTTGGTTGTTAGGGGGTTAGGTTTGTTTGTTGTTAGGGGTTTAGGGTTGTTTGTTGTTAGGGGTTTAAGGTTGTTTGTTGTTAAGAGGTTAGGGTTGTTTGTTGTTACAGGGTTAGGTTAGTTTCTTGTTAGGGGTTTAGTGTTGTTTGTTGTTAGGCGGTTAGTGTTTGTTGTTGGGGTTTAGTGTTGTTTCTTGTTGGGGTTTAGTGTTTTTTGTTGTTAGGGTGTTAGTGTTGTTTGTTGTTAGGGGTTTAGGGTTGTTTGTTGTTAGGGGTTTAAGGTTGTTTGTTGTTACGGGGTTAGGTTAGTTTCTTGTTAGGGGTTTAGTGTTTGTTGTTGGGGGTTAGTGTTTGTTGTTAGGGGTTTACTGTTGTTTCTTGTTGGGGTTTAGTGGTTTTTGTTGTTAGGGTGTTAGTGTTTGTTGTTAGGGGTTTAGGGTTGTTTGTTGTTAGGGGTTTAAGGTTGTTTGTTCTTAGGAGGTTAGGGTTTTTTGTTGTTACGGGGTTAGGTTAGTTTCTTGTTAGGGGTTTAGTGTTGTTTGTTGTTAGGGGGTTAGTGTTTGTTGTTAGGGGTTTGGGTTGTTTCTTGTTGGGGTTTAGTAGTTTTTGTTGTTAGGGTGTTAGTGTTATTTGTTGTTAGGGGGTTAGTGTTGTTTGTTCTCAGGGGGTTAGTGTTGTTTGTGGTTAGGGTGTTAGTGCTGTTTGCGGTTAGGGGGTGAGCGTTGTTGGTTGTTAGGGGGTTAGGATTGTTTGTTGATAGGGGTTTAGGGTTGTTTGTTGTTAGGGGGTTCAGGTTGTTTGTTGTTAAGAGCTTAGGGTTGTTTGTTGTTACGGGGTTAGTTTAGTTTCTTGTTAGGGGTTTAGTGTTGTTTGTTGTTAGGGGGTTAGTGTTTGTTGTTAGGGGTTTAGGGTTGTTTCTTGTTGGGGTTTAGTAGTTTTTGTTGTTAGGGTGTTAGTGTTGTTTGTGGTTAGGGGGTTAGTGCTGTTGTTTGTTAGGGGGTTAGGGTTGTTTGTTGTTAGGAGGTTAGGGTTGTTTGTTGTTACAGGGTTAGGTTAGTTTCTTGTTAGGGGTTTAGTTTTGTTTGTTGTTAGGGGGTTGGTGTTTGTTGTTAGGGGTTTAGGGTTGTTTCTTGTTGGGGTTTAGTAGTTTTTGCTGTTAGGGTGTTAGTGTTGTTTGTTGTTAGGGGGTTAGTGTTGTTTGTTCCTACGGGGTTGGTGTTGTTTGTGGTTAGGGTGTTAGTGTTGTTTGTTGTTAGGGGGTGAGCGTTGTTGGTTGTTAGGGGGTTAGGATTGTTTGTTGTTGGGGATTTAGGGTTGTTTGCTGTTAGGGGGTTAAGGTTGTTTGTTGTTAGGAGGTTAGGGTTGTTTGTTGTTATAGGGTTAGGTTAGTTTCTTGTTAGGGGTTTAGTGTTGCTTGTTGTTAGGGGGTTAGTGTTTGTTGTTAGGGGTTTAGTGTTGCTTCTTGTTGGGGTTTAGTGGTTTTTGTTTTTAGGGTGTTAGTGTTGTTTGTTGTTAGGGGTTTAGGGTTGTTTGTTGTTAGGGGTTTAAGGTTGTTTGTTGTTAGGAGGTTAGGGTTGTTTGTTGTTACGGGGTTAGGTTAGTTTCTTGTTAGGGGTTTGGTGTTGTTTGTTGTTAGGCGGTTAGTGTTTGTTGTTGGGGTTTAGTGTTGTTTCTTGTTGGGGTTTAGTGTTTTTTGTTGTTAGGGTGTTAGTGTTGTTTGTTGTTAGGGGGTTAGTGTTGTTTGTTCTTACGCGGTTAGTGTTGTTTGTGGTTAGGGTGTTAGTGCTGTTTGTGGTTAGGGGGTGAGCGTTGTTGGTTGTTAGGGGGTTAGGATTGGTTGTTGTTAGGGGTTTAGGGTTGTTTGTTGTTAGGGGGTTAAGTTTGTTTGTTGTTAGGAGGTTAGGGCTGTTTGTTGTTACAGGGTTAGGTTAGTTTCTTGTTAGGGGTTTGGTGTTGTTTGTTGTTAGGGGTTAGTGTTTGTTGTTAGGAGTTTAGTGTTGTTTATTGTTGGGGTTTAGTGTTTTTTGTTTTTAGTGGTTTAGTGTTGTTTGTTGTTAGGGGGTTAGTGTTTGTTGTTAGGGGTTTACTGTTATTTCTTGTTGGGGTTTAGTGGTTTTTGTTGTTAGGGTGTTAGTGTTGTTTGTTGTTAGGGGTTTAGGGTTGTTTGTTGTTAGGGGGTTAAGGTTGTTTGTTGTTAGGAGGTTAGGGTTGTTTGTTGTTATGGGGTTAGGTTAGTTTCTTGTTAAGGGTTTAGTGTTGTTTGTTGTTAGGGGGTTAGTGTTTGTTGTTAGGGGTTTAGGGTTGTTTCTTGTTTGGGTTTAGTAGTTTTTGTTGTTAGGGTGTTAGTGTTGTTTGTGGTTAGGGGGTTAGTGTTGTTGTTTGTTAGGGTGTTAGGGTTGTTTGTTGTTAGAAGGTTAGGGTTGTTTGTTGTTAGGGGTTTAGGGTTGTTTGTTGTTGGGGGTTAGGGTTGTTTGTTGTTAGGGGTTTAGAGTAGTTTATTTTTAGGGGGTTAGTGTTGTTTGTTGTTAGGTTGTTAGGATTGTTGTTAGGGGGTTAGTGGTGTTTGTTGTTAGGGGGTTAGTGTTTTTTGTTCTTAGGGGGTTAGTGTTGTTTCTTGTTCGAGAGTTCGGGTTCTTTGTTGTTAGGGGCTTAGGGTTGTTTGTTGTTAGTGGGTTAGAGTAGTTTGTTGTTGGGGGTTAGGGTTGTTTGTTGTTAGGGGGTTAGGGTTGTTGTTAAGTGGTTAGTGTTGTTTCTATTTAGGGGTTTCAGGTTGTTTCTTGTTGAGGTTTAGTGGTTTTTGTTGTTAGGGTGTTAGTGTTGTTTGTGGTTAGGGCGTTAGTGTTGTTTGTATTTAGGGGTTTAGGGTTGTTTCTTGTTGGGCTTTAGTGGTTTTTGTTGTTAGGGTGTTAGTGTTGTTGTTAGGGGGTTAGTGTTGTTTGTTCTTACGGGGTTAGTGTTGTTTGTGGTTAGGGTGTTAGTGTTGTTTTTGGTTAGGGGGTGAGCGTTGTTGGTTGTTAGGGGGTTAGGATTGTTTGTTGTTAGGGGTTTACGGGTGTTTGTTGTTAGGGGGTTAAGGTTGTTTCTTGTTAGGAGGTTAGGGTTGTTTGTTGTTACAGTGTTAGGTTAGTTTCTTGTTAGGGGTTTAGTGTTGTTTGTTGTCAGGGGGTCAGTGTTTGTTGTTAGGGATTTAGTGTTGTTTGTGGTTAGGGTGTTAGTGTTGTTTGTGGTTAGGGGGTGAGCGTTGTTGGTTGTTACGGGGTTAGGATTGTTTGTTGTTAGGGATTTAGGGTTGTTTGTTGTTAGGGGGTTAAAGTTGTTTGTTGTTAGGAGGTTAGGGTTGTTTGTTGTTAAAGGGTTAGGTTAGTTTCTTGTTAGGGGTTTAGTGTTTGTTGTTAGGGGGTTAGTGTTTGTTGTTAGGGGTTTAGTGTTGTTTCTTGTTGGAGTTTAGTGTTTTTTGTTGTTAGGGTGTTAGTGTTGTTTGTTGTTAGGGGTTTAAGGTTGTTTGTTGTTAGGAAGTTAGGGATGTTTGTTGTTACGGGTTTATGTTAGTTTCTTGTTAGGGGTTTAGTGTTGTTTGTTGTTAGGGGGTTAGTGTTTGTTGTTAGGGGTTTAGGGTTGTTTCTTGTTGGGGTTTAGTAGTTTTTGTTGTTAGGGTGTTAGTGTTGTTTGTGGTTAGGGGGTTAGTGTTGTTGTCTGTTAGGGGCTTAGGGTTGTTTGTTGTTAGAAGGTTAGGGTTGTTTGTTGTTACAGAGTTAGGTTAGTTTCTTGTTTGGGGTTTAGTATTGTTCGTTGTTAGAAGGTTAGTGTTTGTTGTTAGGGGTTTAGTGTTGTTTCTTGTTGGGGTTTAGTGTTTTTTGTTGTTAGGGTGTTAGTGTTGTTTGTTGTTAGGGGTTTAGGGTTGTTTGTTGTTAGGGGTTTAAGGTTGTTTGTTGTTAGGAGGTTAGGGTTGTTTGTTGTTATGGGTTTAGGTTAGTTTCTTGTTAGGGGTTTAGTGTTGTTTGTTGTTAGGGGGTTAGTGTTTGTTGTTAGGGGTTTGGGTTGTTTCTTGTTGGGGTTTAGTAGTTTTTGTTGTTACGGTGTTGGTGTTGTTTGTTGTTAGGGTGTTAGTGTTGTTTGTATTTAGGGGTTTAGGCTTGTTTCTTGTTGGGCTTTAGTGGTTTTTGTTGTTAGGGTGTTAGTGTTGTCTGTCGTTAGGGGGTTAGTGTTGTTTGTTCTTACGCGGTTAGTGTTGTTTGTGGTTAGGGTGTTAGTGTTGTTTGTGCTTAGGGGGTTAGTGTTGTTGTTTGTTAGGGGGTTTGGGTTGTTTGTTGTTATTAGGTTAGGGTTGTTTGTTCTTACCGGGTTAGGTTAGTTTCTTGTTAGGGGTTTAGTGTTGTTTGTTGTTAGGGGGTTAGTGTTTGTTGTTAGGGGTTTAGGGTTGTTTCTTGTTGGGGTTTAGTACTTTTTGTTGTTAAGGTGTTAGTGTTGTTTGTGGTTAGGCGGTTAGTGTTGTTGTTTGTTAGGGGTTTAGGGTTGTTTGTTGTTAGAAGGTTAGGGTTGTTTGTTGTTAGGGGTTTAGGGTTGTTTGTTGTTAGGGGGTTAGGGTTGTTTGTTGTTAGGGGTTTAGAGTAGTTTATTTTTAGGGGGTTAGTGTTGTTTGTTGTTAGGTTGTTAGGGTTGTTGTTAGGGGGTTAGTGGGGTTTGTTGTTAGGGGGTTAGTGTTTTTTGTTGTTAGGGGGTTAGTGTTGTTTCTTGTTAGAGGGTTGGGTTCTTTGTTGTTAGGGGCTTAGGGTTGTTTGTTGTTAGTGGGTTAGAGTAGTTTGTTGTTGGGCGTTAGGGTTGTTTGTTGTTAGGGGGTTAGGGTTGTTGTTAGGTGGTTAGTGTTGTTTCTATTTAGGGGTTTCGGGTTGTTTCTTTTTGAGGTTTAGTGGTTTTTGTTGTTAGGGTGTTAGTGTTGTTTGTGGTTAGGGGTTAGTGTTGTTTGTATTTAGGGTTTTAGGGTTGTTTCTTGTTGGGCTTTAGTGGTTTTTGTTGTTAGGGTGTTAGTGTTGTTTGTTGTTAGGGGGTTAGTGTTGTTGGTTCTTACGGGGTTAGTGTTGTTTGTGGTTAGGGGGTGAGCGTTGTTGGTTGTTAGGCGGTTAGGATTCTTTGTTGTTAGGGGTTTAGGGTTGTTTGTTGTTAGGGGGTTAAGGTTGTTTGTTGTTAGGAGGTTAGGGTTGTTTGTTGTTACAGGGTTAGGTTAGTTTCTTGTTAGGGGTTTAGTGTTGTTTGTTGTTAGGGGGTTAGTGTTTGTTGTTAGGGGCTTAGTGTTGTTTCTTGTTGGGGTTTAGTGTTTTTTGTTGTTAGGGTGTTAGTGTTGTTTGTTGTTAGGGGTTTAGGGTTGTTTGTTGTTAGGGGTTTAAGGTTGTTTGTTGTTAGGAGGTTAGGGTTGTTTGTTGTTACGGGGTTAGGTTAGTTTCTTGTTAGGGGTTTAGTGTTGTTTGTTGTTAGGGGGTTAGTGTTTGTTGTTAGGGATTTAGGGTTGTTTTTTGTTGGGGTTTAGTAGTTTTTGTTGTTAGGGAGTTAATGTTGTTTGTGGTTAGGGTTTTAGTGTTGTTTGTATTTAGGGGTTTAGGGTTGTTTCTTGTTGGGCTTTAGTGGTTTTTGTTGTTAGGGTGTTAGTATTGTTTGTTGTTAGGGGGTTAGTGTTGTTTGTTCTTACGGGGTTAGTGTTGTTTGTGGTTAGGGTTTTAGTGCTGTTTGTGGTTAGGGGGTGAATGTTGTTGGTTGTTAGGGGGTTAGGATTGTTTGTTGTTAGGGATTTAGGGTTGTTTGTTGTTAGGTGGTTAAGGTTGTTTGTTGTTAAGAGCTTAGGGTTGTTTGTTGTTACGGGGTTAGGTTAGTTTCTTGTTAGGGGTTTAGTGTTTTTTGTTGTTAGGGGGTTAGTGTTTGTTGTTAGGGGTTTGGGTTGTTTCCTGTTGGGGTTTAGTAGTTTTTGTTGTTAGGGTGTTAGTGTTGTTTGTTGTTAGGGGGTTAGTGTTGTTTGTTCTTAGTGGATTAGTGTTGTTTGTGGTTAGGGTGTTAGTGCTGTTTGTGGTTAGGGGGTGAGCGTTGTTGGTTGTTAGGGGGTTAGGATGGTTTGTTGTTAGGGGTTTAGGGTTGTTTGTTGTTAGGGGGTTAGTGTTCTTTGTTTTTACTGGGTTATTGCTGTTTGTGGTTAGGGGGTTAGTGTTTGTTGTTACAGTGTTAGTGTTGGTAGTTGTTAGGGGGTTAGTTTTGTTTGGTTTTAGAGGTTTAGGGTTGTTGGTTGTTAGTGTGTTAGTGTTGTTTGTTGTTAGGGGCTTAGGGGTGTTTCTTGTTACGGGGTTAGGGTTTTTTTGGTTACGAGGTTAGGGTAGTTTCCTGTTAGGGGGTTAGTGTTGTTTGTTTTTAGTGGCTTAGGGTTGTTTGTTGTTAGGGGGTTAGGTTAGTTTGATGTTAGGGGGTTAGTGTTGTTTGTTGTTAGGGGTTTAGTGTTGTTTGTTGTTAGGGGCTTAGGGTGGTTTGTTGTTAGGGGATTAGGGTTCTTTCTTGTTACGGGGTCAGTGTTGGTTCTTGCTAGGTCGTTAGTGTTGTTTGTTGTTACGGGGAAAGTGTTGGTTGTTGTTAGGGGGTTAGTGTTTTTTGTTTTGATTGAGTTAGTGCTGTTTGTGGTTAGGGGGTTAGTGTTGTTGGTTTTTAGCGTGTTAGGGTTGTTTGTTGTTAGTGTGTTAGGGTTTTTTGTTGTTAGGGGTTAGTGTTGTTTGTTGTTAGGGATTTAGGGTTATTGGTTGTTAGGGGGTTAGTGTTGTTTGTTGTTAGCTGGTTAGTGTTGTTTGTTGTTAGTAAGTTAGGGTTGTTTGTTGTTACGGGGTTAGGGTAGTTTGTTGTTACGGGGTTAGTGTTTGTTGTTAGTGGGTTAGTGTTGTTTGCTGTTTCGTTATGTTGTTTGTTGTTAGGGGGTTATGGATGTTTCTTGTTCGGGGTTAGGGTTGTTTGTTGTTAAGGGCTTAGTGGTGTTTGTTGTTAGGGGGTTAGTGTTGTTTGTTGTTTAGGGGTTAGTTTTGTTTGTTATTAGTGGTTTAAGGTTGTTTGTTGTTAGGGGGTTAGGGTTCTTGTTCTAAGGGGGTTACTGTTGTTTTTTGTTGCGGGTTAGTGTTGATTGTTCTTAGGGTGTTAGTGTTGTTTGTGGTTATGGTGTTAGGGTTGGTTGTGGTTAGGGTGTTAGTGTTGTTTGTTGTTAGGTGTTTAGTATTCTTTGTTCTTAGGGGTTTAGAGTTGTTTCTTGGGGTTTAGTGATGTTTGTTGTTAGGGGGTTAGTGTTGGTTGTTGTTAGAGGGTTAGTGTTGTTTGTTGTTACGGGTTTAAAACACACTGCCTAGAGAAATCCTAGCAAAGCCCTGTGTTTCCCCACAGGAATGTATGTCCGTTTCAGTTCTTCGCCAGCAACGGAGCAAAGAGGCAAAGTCAGATTGTGTGTATCTCAGTGAGAGAAAGAACACTGTGACTTCCCCCGTTCCTCTGACGAAAGCAGTTAGAGGGAGAAAAGCGTCCTTTGCTTTCGCTTTCCCGCAATGAGCTCTACAGATCTGCCCTTCGCGAAGGGCCGTTTTCCCCCGGAGAACTGCCTCGCGGTAGCCCTGTTCTGGAAGTGGAACGAGTATGCAGTGTTAGCGTTCAGCTAATGTGAAGGCTCGCTTTGGCCCAGGGCAAACGAAGCGCCCGGGGAAGTCTTAGCAGAACCCGGCGCCTTTCCACGGTTCAAAGCGTGGAACTGCAGACTCTTTTGCAAAGAACAGAGCGCACAGGCAACAGCAGCCTGCACGTTTCTCAGTGAAAGTGAGAACTCCCTGACTTCATCCAGTCCTCAGAGCAAAGCAGGCAGAGGGAGAGAAACTTTCTTTCCTTCCTCTTTCCTGCAACGAATTCCTCATTTGCTCTTGCAAACGCAGGGCTTCTTCTGAAAACCTACTTCGCGGTGCAGGGATCCTTCCAGAGGAGCAACGACATAGTTTTAGCTGGAAGGGCTTGGGAAAGCAGCCGGGGAGAAAAGGCCTCTTGCTATTCTCTTTTCTTTCTGCCTGAATGCAGTCAATTCGCACTTGCCAAAGCAAGGTTTCCCAGCACAAACTACAAAGCAGCAGCTCTCTCCTGGCAGAGGAAATCCCATGCAGTGTTGCCCTGGCGAGATAGTGTTGCTACAGTGAGGCCCAGGGAAAACACACTGCCTAGAGAAATCCTAGAAAGCCCTGTGTTTCCCCACAGGAATGCATGTCAGTTTCCGTTCTTTGCCAGCAATGGAGCTCAGAGGCAACGTCAGATTGTGTGTATCTCAGTGAGAGAAAGAACACTGTGACTTCCCCCGTTCCTCTGACGAAAGCGGTTAGAGGGAGAAAAGCGTCCTTTGCTGTCGCTTTCCCACAATGAGCTCGGCAGATCTGCCCTTCGCGAATGGCCGTTTTCCCCCGGAGAACTGCTTCGCGGTAGCCCTGTTCTGGAAGGGGAACGAGTATGCAGTGTTAGCGTTCAGCTATTGTGAAGGCTGGCTTTGGCCCAGGGCAAACGAAGCGCCCGGGGAAGTCTTAGCAGAACCCGGCGCCTTTCCACGGTTCAAAGCGTGGAACTGCAGCCTTTTGTGCAAAGAAGAGAGCGCACAGGCAAAAGCGCCCGCACGTTTCTCAGTGACAGGGAGAACTCCCTGACTTCATCCAGTCCTCTGAGCAAAGCAGGCAGAGGGAGAGAAACTTTCTTTCCTTCCTCTTTCCTGCAACGAATTCCTCCTTTGCTCTTGCAAACGCAAGGCTTCTTCTGAAAAACTACGTCACGGTGCAGAGATCCTTCCAGAGGAGCAACGAAATAGTTTTAGCTGGAAGGGCTTGGCAGAGCAGCCGGGGAGAAAAGGCCGCTTGCTGTTCTCTTTTCTTTCTGCCCGAATGCGGTCAATTGGCACTTGCCAAAGCAAGGTTTCCCAGCACAAACTTCAATGCAGCAGCTCTGTCCTGGCAGAGGAAATCCCACGCAGTGTTGCCCTGGCGAGATAGTGTTGCTACAGCGAGGCCCAGGGAAAACAGACTGCCTGGAGAAATCCTAGCAAAGCCCTGTGTTTCTCCCCGGGAATGTATGTCAGTTTCACTTCTTTGCCAGCAACGGAGCTCAGAGGCAACGTCAGATTGTGTGTATCTCAGTGAGAGAAAGAACACTGTGACTTCCCCCGTTCCTCTGACGAAAGCGGTTAGAGGGAGAAAAGCGTCCTTTGCTTTGGCTTTCCCGCAGTGAGCTCGGCAGATCTGCCCTTCGCGAAGGGCCGTTTTCCCCCGGAGAACTGCCTCGCGGTAGCCCTGTTCTGGAAGTGGAACGAGTATGCAGTGTTAGCGTTCAGCTATTGTGAAGGCTCACTTTGGCCCAGGGCAAACGAAGCGCCGGGGGAAATCTTAGCAGAGCCCGGCGCCTTTCCACGGTTCAAAGCGTGGAACTGCAGACTCTTTTGCAAAGAAGAGAGCGCACAGGCAACAGCAGGCTGCACGTTTCTCAGTGAAAGGGAGAACTTCCTAACTTCATCCAGTCCTCTGAGCAAAGCAGGCAGAGGGAGAGAAACTTTCTTTCCTTCCTCTTTCCTGCAACGAATTCCTCCTTTGCTCTTGCAAACGCAAGGCTTCTTCTGAAAAACTACGTCGCGGTGCAGGGATCCTTCCAGAGGAGCAACGGCATAGTTTTAGCTGGAAGGGCTTGGCAGAGCAGCCGGCGAGAAAAGGCCTCTTGCCATTCTCTTTTCTTTCTGCCTGAATGCGGTCTCTTGGCACTTGCCAGGGCAAGGTTTCCCAGCACAAACTACAAAGCAGCAGCTCTCTCCTGGCAGAGGAAATCCCATGCAGTGTTGCCCTGGCGAGATAGTGTTGCTACAGCGAGGCCCAGGGAACACAGACTGCCTGGAGAAATCCTAGCAAAGCCCTGTGTTTCCCCACAGGAATGTATGTCAGTTTCAGTTCTTTGCCAGCAACGGAGCTCAGAGGCAACGTCAGATTGTGTGTATCTCAGTGAGAGAAAGAACACTGTGACTTCCCCTGTTCCTCTGACGAAAGCGGTTAGAGGGAGAAAAGCGTCCTTTGCTTTTGCTTTCCCGCAGTGAGCTCGGCAGATCTGCCCTTCGCGAAGGGCCGTTTTCCCCCGGAGAACTGCCTCGCGGTAGCCCTGTTCTGGAAGTGGAACGAGTATGCAGTGTTAGCGTTCAGCTATTGTGAAGGCTCGCTTTGGCCCAGGGCAAACGAAGCGCCGGGGGAAATCTTAGCAGAGCTTGCGCCTTTCCACGGTTCAAAGCGTGGAACTGCAGACTCTTTTGCAAAGAAGAGAGCGCACAGGCAACAGCAGGCTGCACGTTTCTCAGTGAAAGGGAGAACTTCCTAACTTTATCCACTCCTCTGAGCAAAGCAGGCAGAGGGAGAGAAACTTTCTTTCCTTCCTCTTTCCTGCAACGAATTCCTCCTTTGCTCTTGCAAACGCAAGGCTTCTTCTGAAAAACTACGTCGCGGTGCAGGGATCCTTCCAGAGGAGCAACGGCATAGTTTTAGCTGGAAGGGCTTGGCAGAGCAGCCGGCGAGAAAAGGCCTCTTGCCATTCTCTTTTCTTTCTGCCTGAATGCGGTCAATTGGCACTTGCCAAAGCAAGGTTTCCCAGCACAACCTACAAAGCAGCAGCTCTCTCCTGGCAGAGGAAATCCCATGCAGTGTTGCCCTGGCGAGACAGTGTTGCTACAGCGAGGCCCAGGGAAAACAGACTGCCTGGAGAAATCCTAGCAAAGCCCTGTGTTTCCCCACAGGAATGTATGTCAGTTTCAGTTCTTTGCCAGCAACGGAGCTCAGAGGCAACGTCAGATTTTGTGTATCTAAGTGAGAGAAAGAACACTGTGACTTCCCCCGTTCCTCTGACAAAAGCGGTTAGAGGGAGAAAAGCGTCCTTTGCTTTCGCTTTCCCGCAGTGAGCTCGGCAGATCTGCCCTTCGCGAAGGGCCGTTTTCCCCCGGAGAACTGCCTCGCGGTAGCCCTGTTCTGGAAGTGGAACGAGTATGCAGTGTTAGCGTTCAGGTATTGTGAAGGCTCGCTTTGGCCCAGGGCAAACGAAGCGCCGGGGGAAATCTTAGCAGAGCCCGGCGCCTTTCCACGGTTCAAAGCGTGGAACAGCAGACTCTTTTGCAAAGAAGAGAGCGCACAGGCAACAGCAGCCTGCACGTTTCTCAGTGAAAGGGAGAACTTCCTAACTTCATCCAGTCCTCTGAGCAAAGCAGGCAGAGGGAGAGAAACTTTCTTTCCTTCCTCTTTCCTGCAACGAATTCCTCCTTTGCTCTTGCAAACGCAAGGCTTCTTCTGAAAAACTACGTCGCGGTGCAGGGATCCTTCCAGAGGAGCAACGGCATAGTTTTAGCTGGAAGGGCTTGGCAGAGCAGCCGGCGAGAAAAGGCCTCTTGCCATTCTCTTTTCTTTCTGCCGGAATGCGGTCAATTGGCACTTGCCAAAGCAAGATTTCCCAGCACAAACTACAAAGCAGCAGCTCCCTCCTGGCAGAGGAAATCCCATGCAGTGTTGCCCTGGCGAGATAGTGTTGCTACAGCGAGGCCCAGGGAACACAGACTGCCTGGAGAAATCCTAGCAAAGCCCTGTGTTTCCCCACAGGAATGTATGTCAGTTTTAGTTCTTTGCCAGCGACGGAGCTCAGAGGCAACGTCAGATTGTGTGTATCTCAGTGAGAGAAAGAACACTGTGACTTCCCCCGTTCCTCTGACGAAAGCGGTTAGAGGGAGAAAAGCGTCCTTTGCTTTCGCTTTCCCGCAGTGAGCTCGGCAGATCTGCCCTTCGCGAAGGGCCGTTTTCCCCCGGAGAACTGCCTCGCGGTAGCCCTGTTCTGGAAGTGGAACGAGTATGCAGTGTTAGCGTTCAGCTATTGTGAAGGCTCGCTTTGGCCCAGGGCAAACGAAGCGCCGGGGGAAATCTTAGCAGAGCCCGGCGCCTTTCCACGGTTCAAAACGTGGAACTGCAGACTCTTTTGCAAAGAAGAGAGCGCACAGGCAACAGCAGCCTGCACGTTTCTCAGTGAAAGGGAGAACTTCCTAACTTCATCCAGTCCTCTGAGCAAAGCAGGCAGAGGGAGAGAAACTTTCTTTCCTTCCTCTTTCCTGCAACGAATTCCTCCTTTGCTCTTGCAAACGCAAGGCTTCTTCTGAAAAACTACGTCGCGGTGCAGGGATCCTTCCAGAGGAGCAACGGCATAGTTTTAGCTGGAAGGGCTTGGCAGAGCAGCCGGCGAGAAAAGGCCTCTTGCCATTCTCTTTTCTTTCTGCCTGAATGCGGTCAATTGGCACTTCCCAAAGCAAGGTTTCCCAGCACAAACTACAAAGCAGCAGCTCTCTCCTGGCAGAGGAAATCCCATGCAGTGTTGCCCTGGCGAGATAGTGTTGCTACAGCGAGGCCCAGGGAACACAGACTGCCTGGAGAAATCCTAGCAAAGCCCTGTGTTTCCCCACAGGAATGTATGTCAGTTATACTTCTTTGCCAGCGACGGAGCTCAGAGGCAACGTCAGATTGTGTGTATCTCAGTGAGAGAAAGAACACTGTGACTTCCCCCGTTCCTCTGACGAAAGCGGTTAGAGGGAGAAAAGCGTCCTTTGCTTTGGCTTTCCCGCAGTGAGCTCGGCAGATCTGCCCTTCGCGAAGGGCCGTTTTCCCCCGGAGAACTGCCTCGCGGTAGCCCTGTTCTGGAAGTGGAACGAGTATGCAGTGTTAGCGTTCAGCTATTGTGAAGGCTCGCTTTGGCCCAGGGCAAACGAAGCGCCAGGGGAAATCTTAGCAGAGCCCGGCGCCTTTCCACGGTTCAAAGCGTGGAACAGCAGACTCTTTTGCAAAGAAGAGAGCGCACAGACAACAGCAGGCTGCACGTTTCTCAGTGAAAGGGAGAACTTCCTAACTTCATCCAGTCCTCTGAGCAAAGCAGGCAGAGGGAGAGAAACTTTCTTTCCTTCCTCTTTCCTGCAACGAATTCCTCCTTAGCTCTTGCAAACGCAAGGCTTCTTCTGAAAAACTACGTCGCGGTGCAGGGATCCTTCCAGAGGAGCAACGGCATAGTTTTAGCTGGAAGGGCTTGGCAGAGCAGCCGGCGAGAAAAGGCCTCTTGCCATTCTCTTTTCTTTCTGCCTGAATGCGGTCAATTGGCACTTGCCAAAGCAAGGTTTCCCAGCACAAACTACAAAGCAGCAGCTCTCTCCTGGCAGAGGAAATCCCATGCAGTCTTGCCCTGGCGAGATAGTGTTGCTACAGCGAGGCCCAGGGAAAACAGACTACCTAGAGAAATCCTAGCAAAGCCCTGTGTTTCCCCACAGGAATGTATGTCAGTTTCAGTTCTTTGCCAGCGACGGAGCTCAGAGGCAACGTCAGATTGTGTGTATCTCAGTGAGAGAAAGAACACTGTGACTTCCCCCGTTCCTCTGACGAAAGCGGTTAGAGGGAGAAAAGCGTCCTTTGCTTTGGCTTTCCCGCAGTGAGCTCGGCAGATCTGCCCTTCGCGAAGGGCCGTTTTCCCCCGGAGAACTGCCTCGCGGTAGCCCTGTTCTGGAAGTGGAACGAGTATGCAGTGTTAGCGTTCAGCTATTGTGAAGGCTCGCTTTGGCCCAGGGCAAACGAAGCGCCGGGGGAAATCTTAGCAGAGCCCGGCGCCTTTCCACGGTTCAAAGCGTGGAACTGCAGACTCTTTTGCAAAGAAGAGAGCGCACAGGCAACAGCAGGCTGCACGTTTCTCAGTGAAAGGGAGAACTTCCTAACTTCATCCAGTCCTCTGAGCAAAGCAGGCAGAGGGAGAGAAACTTTCTTTCCTTCCTCTTTCCTGCAACGAATTCCTCCTTTGCTCTTGCAAACGCAAGGCTTCTTCTGAAAAACTACGTCGCGGTGCAGGGATCCTTCCAGAGGAGCAACGGCATAGTTTTAGCTGGAAGGGCTTGGCAGAGCAGCCGGCGAGAAAAGGCCTCTTGCCATTCTCTTTTCTTTCTGCCTGAATGCGGTCTCTTGGCACTTGCCAAAGCAAGGTTTCCCAGCACAAACTACAAAGCAGCAGCTCTCTCCTGGCAGAGGAAATCCCATGCAGTGTTGCCCTGGCGAGATAGTGTTGCTACAGCGAGGCCCAGGGAAAACAGACTGCCTGGAGAAATCCTAGCAAAGCCCTGTGTTTCCCCACAGGAATGTATGTCAGTTTCCGTTCTTTGCCAGCGACGGAGCTCAGAGGCAACGTCAGATTGTGTGTATCTGAGTGAGAGAAAGAACACTGTGACTTCCCCCGTTCCTCTGACGAAAGCGGTTAGAGGGAGAAAAGCGTCCTTTGCTTTGGCTTTCCCGCAGTGAGCTCGGCAGATCTGCCCTTCGCGAAGGGCCGTTTTCCCCCGGAGAACTGCCTCGCGGTAGCCCTGTTCTGGAAGTGGAACGAGTATGCAGTGTTAGCGTTCAGCTATTGTGAAGGCTCGCTTTGGCCCAGGGCAAACGAAGCGCCGGGGGAAATCTTAGCAGAGCCCGGCGCCTTTCCACGGTTCAAAGCGTGGAACTGCAGACTCTTTTGCAAAGAAGAGAGCGCACAGGCAACAGCAGGCTGCACGTTTCTCAGTGAAAGGGAGAACTTCCTAACTTTATCCACTCCTCTGAGCAAAGCAGGCAGAGGGAGAGAAACTTTCTTTCCTTCCTCTTTCCTGCAACGAATTCCTCCTTTGCTCTTGCAAACGCAAGGCTTCTTCTGAAAAACTACGTCGCGGTGCAGGGATCCTTCCAGAGGAGCAACGGCATAGTTTTAGCTGGAAGGGCTTGGCAGAGCAGCCGGCGAGAAAAGGCCTCTTGCCATTCTCTTTTCTTTCTGCCGGAATGCGGTCAATTGGCACTTGCCAAAGCAAGATTTCCCAGCACAAACTACAAAGCAGCAGCTCTCTCCTGGCAGAGGAAATCCCATGCAGTGTTGCCCTGGCGAGATAGTGTTGCTACAGCGAGGCCCAGGGAACACAGACTGCCTGGAGAAATCCTAGCAAAGCCCTGTGTTTCCCCACAGGAATGTATGTCAGTTTCCGTTCTTTGCCAGCGACGGAGCTCAGAGGCAACGTCAGATTGTGTGTATCTGAGTGAGAGAAAGAACACTGTGACTTCCCCCGTTCCTCTGACGAAAGCGGTTAGAGGGAGAAAAGCGTCCTTTGCTTTGGCTTTCCCGCAGTGAGCTCGGCAGATCTGCCCTTCGCGAAGGGCCGTTTTCCCCCGGAGAACTGCCTCGCGGTAGCCCTGTTCTGGAAGTGGAACGAGTATGCAGTGTTAGCGTTCAGCTATTGTGAAGGCTCGCTTTGGCCCAGGGCAAACGAAGCGCCGGGGGAAATCTTAGCAGAGCCCGGCGCCTTTCCACGGTTCAAAGCGTGGAACAGCAGACTCTTTTGCAAAGAAGAGAGCGCACAGGCAACAGCAGCCTGCACGTTTCTCAGTGAAAGGGAGAACTTCCTAACTTCATCCAGTCCTCTGAGCAAAGCAGGCAGAGGGAGAGAAACTTTCTTTCCTTCCTCTTTCCTGCAACGAATTCCTCCTTTGCTCTTGCAAACGCAAGGCTTCTTCTGAAAAACTACGTCGCGGTGCAGGGATCCTTCCAGAGGAGCAACGGCATAGTTTTAGCTGGAAGGGCTTGGCAGAGCAGCCGGCGAGAAAAGGCCTCTTGCCATTCTCTTTTCTTTCTGCCGGAATGCGGTCAATTGGCACTTGCCAAAGCAAGATTTCCCAGCACAAACTACAAAGCAGCAGCTCCCTCCTGGCAGAGGAAATCCCATGCAGTGTTGCCCTGGCGAGATAGTGTTGCTACAGCGAGGCCCAGGGAACACAGACTGCCTGGAGAAATCCTAGCAAAGCCCTGTGTTTCCCCACAGGAATGTATGTCAGTTTTAGTTCTTTGCCAGCGACGGAGCTCAGAGGCAACGTCAGATTGTGTGTATCTCAGTGAGAGAAAGAACACTGTGACTTCCCCCGTTCCTCTGACGAAAGCGGTTAGAGGGAGAAAAGCGTCCTTTGCTTTCGCTTTCCCGCAGTGAGCTCGGCAGATCTGCCCTTCGCGAAGGGCCGTTTTCCCCCGGAGAACTGCCTCGCGGTAGCCCTGTTCTGGAAGTGGAACGAGTATGCAGTGTTAGCGTTCAGCTATTGTGAAGGCTCGCTTTGGCCCAGGGCAAACGAAGCGCCGGGGGAAATCTTAGCAGAGCCCGGCGCCTTTCCACGGTTCAAAGCGTGGAACTGCAGACTCTTTTGCAAAGAAGAGAGCGCACAGGCAACAGCAGCCTGCACGTTTCTCAGTGAAAGGGAGAACTTCCTAACTTCATCCAGTCCTCTGAGCAAAGCAGGCAGAGGGAGAGAAACTTTCTTTCCTTCCTCTTTCCTGCAACGAATTCCTCCTTTGCTCTTGCAAACGCAAGGCTTCTTCTGAAAAACTACGTCGCGGTGCAGGGATCCTTCCAGAGGAGCAACGGCATAGTTTTAGCTGGAAGGGCTTGGCAGAGCAGCCGGCGAGAAAAGGCCTCTTGCCATTCTCTTTTCTTTCTGCCTGAATGCGGTCAATTGGCACTTCCCAAAGCAAGGTTTCCCAGCACAAACTACAAAGCAGCAGCTCTCTCCTGGCAGAGGAAATCCCATGCAGTGTTGCCCTGGCGAGATAGTGTTGCTACAGCGAGGCCCAGGGAACACAGACTGCCTGGAGAAATCCTAGCAAAGCCCTGTGTTTCCCCACAGGAATGTATGTCAGTTATACTTCTTTGCCAGCGACGGAGCTCAGAGGCAACGTCAGATTGTGTGTATCTCAGTGAGAGAAAGAACACTGTGACTTCCCCCGTTCCTCTGACGAAAGCGGTTAGAGGGAGAAAAGCGTCCTTTGCTTTGGCTTTCCCGCAGTGAGCTCGGCAGATCTGCCCTTCGCGAAGGGCCGTTTTCCCCCGGAGAACTGCCTCGCGGTAGCCCTGTTCTGGAAGTGGAACGAGTATGCAGTGTTAGCGTTCAGCTATTGTGAAGGCTCGCTTTGGCCCAGGGCAAACGAAGCGCCGGGGGAAATCTTAGCAGAGCCCGGCGCCTTTCCACGGTTCAAAGCGTGGAACAGCAGACTCTTTTGCAAAGAAGAGAGCGCACAGACAACAGCAGGCTGCACGTTTCTCAGTGAAAGGGAGAACTTCCTAACTTCATCCAGTCCTCTGAGCAAAGCAGGCAGAGGGAGAGAAACTTTCTTTCCTTCCTCTTTCCTGCAACGAATTCCTCCTTAGCTCTTGCAAACGCAAGGCTTCTTCTGAAAAACTACGTCGCGGTGCAGGGATCCTTCCAGAGGAGCAACGGCATAGTTTTAGCTGGAAGGGCTTGGCAGAGCAGCCGGCGAGAAAAGGCCTCTTGCCATTCTCTTTTCTTTCTGCCTGAATGCGGTCAATTGGCACTTGCCAAAGCAAGGTTTCCCAGCACAAACTACAAAGCAGCAGCTCTCTCCTGGCAGAGGAAATCCCATGCAGTCTTGCCCTGGCGAGATAGTGTTGCTACAGCGAGGCCCAGGGAAAACAGACTGCCTGGAGAAATCCTAGCAAAGCCCTGTGTTTCCCCACAGGAATGTATGTCAGTTTCCGTTCTTTGCCAGCGACGGAGCTCAGAGGCAACGTCAGATTGTGTGTATCTGAGTGAGAGAAAGAACACTGTGACTTCCCCCGTTCCTCTGACGAAAGCGGTTAGAGGGAGAAAAGCGTCCTTTGCTTTGGCTTTCCCGCAGTGAGCTCGGCAGATCTGCCCTTCGCGAAGGGCCGTTTTCCCCCGGAGAACTGCCTCGCGGTAGCCCTGTTCTGGAAGTGGAACGAGTATGCAGTGTTAGCGTTCAGCTATTGTGAAGGCTCGCTTTGGCCCAGGGCAAACGAAGCGCCGGGGGAAATCTTAGCAGAGCCCGGCGCCTTTCCACGGTTCAAAGCGTGGAACTGCAGACTCTTTTGCAAAGAAGAGAGCGCACAGGCAACAGCAGGCTGCACGTTTCTCAGTGAAAGGGAGAACTTCCTAACTTTATCCACTCCTCTGAGCAAAGCAGGCAGAGGGAGAGAAACTTTCTTTCCTTCCTCTTTCCTGCAACGAATTCCTCCTTTGCTCTTGCAAACGCAAGGCTTCTTCTGAAAAACTACGTCGCGGTGCAGGGATCCTTCCAGAGGAGCAACGGCATAGTTTTAGCTGGAAGGGCTTGGCAGAGCAGCCGGCGAGAAAAGGCCTCTTGCCATTCTCTTTTCTTTCTGCCGGAATGCGGTCAATTGGCACTTGCCAAAGCAAGATTTCCCAGCACAAACTACAAAGCAGCAGCTCTCTCCTGGCAGAGGAAATCCCATGCAGTGTTGCCCTGGCGAGATAGTGTTGCTACAGCGAGGCCCAGGGAACACAGACTGCCTGGAGAAATCCTAGCAAAGCCCTGTGTTTCCCCACAGGAATGTATGTCAGTTATACTTCTTTGCCAGCGACGGAGCTCAGAGGCAACGTCAGATTGTGTGTATCTCAGTGAGAGAAAGAACACTGTGACTTCCCCCGTTCCTCTGACGAAAGCGGTTAGAGGGAGAAAAGCGTCCTTTGCTTTCGCTTTCCCGCAGTGAGCTCGGCAGATCTGCCCTTCGCGAAGGGCCGTTTTCCCCCGGAGAACTGCCTCGCGGTAGCCCTGTTCTGGAAGTGGAACGAGTATGCAGTGTTAGCGTTCAGCTATTGTGAAGGCTCGCTTTGGCCCAGGGCAAACGAAGCGCCGGGGGAAATCTTAGCAGAGCCCGGCGCCTTTCCACGGTTCAAAGCGTGGAACTGCAGACTCTTTTGCAAAGAAGAGAGCGCACAGGCAACAGCAGGCTGCACGTTTCTCAGTGAAAGGGAGAACTTCCTAACTTCATCCAGTCCTCTGAGCAAAGCAGGCAGAGGGAGAGAAACTTTCTTTCCTTCCTCTTTCCTGCAACGAATTCCTCCTTTGCTCTTGCAAACGCAAGGCTTCTTCTGAAAAACTACGTCGCGGTGCAGGGATCCTTCCAGAGGAGCAACGGCATAGTTTTAGCTGGAAGGGCTTGGCAGAGCAGCCGGCGAGAAAAGGCCTCTTGCCATTCTCTTTTCTTTCTGCCTGAATGCGGTCAATTGGCACTTGCCAAAGCAAGGTTTCCCAGCACAACCTACAAAGCAGCAGCTCTCTCCTGGCAGAGGAAATCCCATGCAGTGTTGCCCTGGCGAGATAGTGTTGCTACAGCGAGGCCCAGGGAAAACAGAGTACCTAGAGAAATCCTAGCAAAGCCCTGTGTTTCCCCACAGGAATGTATGTCAGTTTCAGTTCTTTGCCAGCAACGGAGCTCAGAGGCAACGTCAGATTGTGTGTATCTCAGTGAGAGAAAGAACACTGTGACTTCCCCCGTTCCTCTGACGAAAGCGGTTAGAGGGAGAAAAGCGTCCTTTGCTTTTGCTTTCCCGCAGTGAGCTCGGCAGATCTGCCCTTCGCGAAGGGCCGTTTTCCCCCGGAGAACTGCCTCGCGGTAGCCCTGTTCTGGAAGTGGAACGAGTATGCAGTGTTAGCGTTCAGCTATTGTGAAGGCTCGCTTTGGCCCAGGGCAAACGAAGCGCCGGGGGAAATCTTAGCAGAGCCCGGCGCCTTTCCACGGTTCAAAGCGTGGAACTGCAGACTCTTTTGCAAAGAAGAGAGCGCACAGGCAACAGCAGGCTGCACGTTTCTCAGTGAAAGGGAGAACTTCCTAACTTCATCCAGTCCTCTGAGCAAAGCAGGCAGAGGGAGAGAAACTTTCTTTCCTTCCTCTTTCCTGCAACGAATTCCTCCTTTGCTCTTGCAAACGCAAGGCTTCTTCTGAAAAACTACGTCGCGGTGCAGGGATCCTTCCAGAGGAGCAACGGCATAGTTTTAGCTGGAAGGGCTTGGCAGAGCAGCCGGCGAGAAAAGGCCTCTTGCCATTCTCTTTTCTTTCTGCCTGAATGCGGTCAATTGGCACTTGCCAAAGCAAGGTTTCCCAGCACAAACTACAAAGCAGCAGCTCTCTCCTGGCAGAGGAAATCCCATGCAGTGTTGCCCTGGCGAGATAGTGTTGCTACAGCGAGGCCCAGGGAACACAGACTGCCTGGAGAAATCCTAGCAAAGCCCTGTGTTTCCCCACAGGAATGTATGTCAGTTTCCGTTCTTTGCCAGCGACGGAGCTCAGAGGCAACGTCAGATTGTGTGTATCTGAGTGAGAGAAAGAACACTGTGACTTCCCCCGTTCCTCTGACGAAAGCGGTTAGAGGGAGAAAAGCGTCCTTTGCTTTGGCTTTCCCGCAGTGAGCTCGGCAGATCTGCCCTTCGCGAAGGGCCGTTTTCCCCCGGAGAACTGCCTCGCGGTAGCCCTGTTCTGGAAGTGGAACGAGTATGCAGTGTTAGCGTTCAGCTATTGTGAAGGCTCGCTTTGGCCCAGGGCAAACGAAGCGCCGGGGGAAATCTTAGCAGAGCCCGGCGCCTTTCCACGGTTCAAAGCGTGGAACTGCAGACTCTTTTGCAAAGAAGAGAGCGCACAGGCAACAGCAGGCTGCACGTTTCTCAGCGAAAGGGAGAACTTCCTAACTTTATCCACTCCTCTGAGCAAAGCAGGCAGAGGGAGAGAAACTTTCTTTCCTTCCTCTTTCCTGCAACGAATTCCTCCTTTGCTCTTGCAAACGCAAGGCTTCTTCTGAAAAACTACGTCGCGGTGCAGGGATCCTTCCAGAGGAGCAACGGCATAGTTTTAGCTGGAAGGGCTTGGCAGAGCAGCCGGCGAGAAAAGGCCTCTTGCCATTCTCTTTTCTTTCTGCCGGAATGCGGTCAATTGGCACTTGCCAAAGCAAGATTTCCCAGCACAAACTACAAAGCAGCAGCTCTCTCCTGGCAGAGGAAATCCCATGCAGTGTTGCCCTGGCGAGATAGTGTTGCTACAGCGAGGCCCAGGGAACACAGACTGCCTGGAGAAATCCTAGCAAAGCCCTGTGTTTCCCCACAGGAATGTATGTCAGTTATACTTCTTTGCCAGCGACGGAGCTCAGAGGCAACGTCAGATTGTGTGTATCTGAGTGAGAGAAAGAACACTGTGACTTCCCCCGTTCCTCTGACGAAAGCGGTTAGAGGGAGAAAAGCGTCCTTTGCTTTGGCTTTCCCGCAGTGAGCTCGGCAGATCTGCCCTTCGCGAAGGGCCGTTTTCCCCCGGAGAACTGCCTCGCGGTAGCCCTGTTCTGGAAGTGGAACGAGTATGCAGTGTTAGCGTTCAGCTATTGTGAAGGCTCGCTTTGGCCCAGGGCAAACGAAGCGCCGGGGGAAATCTTAGCAGAGCCCGGCGCCTTTCCACGGTTCAAAGCGTGGAACTGCAGACTCTTTTGCAAAGAAGAGAGCGCACAGGCAACAGCAGGCTGCACGTTTCTCAGTGAAAGGGAGAACTTCCTAACTTCATCCAGTCCTCTGAGCAAAGCAGGCAGAGGGAGAGAAACTTTCTTTCCTTCCTCTTTCCTGCAACGAATTCCTCCTTTGCTCTTGCAAACGCAAGGCTTCTTCTGAAAAACTACGTCGCGGTGCAGGGATCCTTCCAGAGGAGCAACGGCATAGTTTTAGCTGGAAGGGCTTGGCAGAGCAGCCGGCGAGAAAAGGCCTCTTGCCATTCTCTTTTCTTTCTGCCTGAATGCGGTCAATTGGCACTTGCCAAAGCAAGGTTTCCCAGCACAACCTACAAAGCAGCAGCTCTCTCCTGGCAGAGGAAATCCCATGCAGTGTTGCCCTGGCGAGATAGTGTTGCTACAGCGAGGCCCAGGGAAAACAGAGTACCTAGAGAAATCCTAGCAAAGCCCTGTGTTTCCCCTCAGGAATGTATGTCAGTTTCAGTTCTTTGCCAGCAACGGAGCTCAGAGGCAACGTCAGATTGTGTGTATCTCAGTGAGAGAAAGAACACTGTGACTTCCCCCGTTCCTCTGACGAAAGCGGTTAGAGGGAGAAAAGCGTCCTTTGCTTTTGCTTTCCCGCAGTGAGCTCGGCAGATCTGCCCTTCGCGAAGGGCCGTTTTCCCCCGGAGAACTGCCTCGCGGTAGCCCTGTTCTGGAAGTGGAACGAGTATGCAGTGTTAGCGTTCAGCTATTGTGAAGGCTCGCTTTGGCCCAGGGCAAACGAAGCGCCGGGGGAAATCTTAGCAGAGCCCGGCGCCTTTCCACGGTTCAAAGCGTGGAACTGCAGACTCTTTTGCAAAGAAGAGAGCGCACAGGCAACAGCAGGCTGCACGTTTCTCAGTGAAAGGGAGAACTTCCTAACTTCATCCAGTCCTCTGAGCAAAGCAGGCAGAGGGAGAGAAACTTTCTTTCCTTCCTCTTTCCTGCAACGAATTCCTCCTTTGCTCTTGCAAACGCAAGGCTTCTTCTGAAAAACTACGTCGCGGTGCAGGGATCCTTCCAGAGGAGCAACGGCATAGTTTTAGCTGGAAGGGCTTGGCAGAGCAGCCGGCGAGAAAAGGCCTCTTGCCATTCTCTTTTCTTTCTGCCTGAATGCGGTCAATTGGCACTTGCCAAAGCAAGGTTTCCCAGCACAAACTACAAAGCAGCAGCTCTCTCCTGGCAGAGGAAATCCCATGCAGTGTTGCCCTGGCGAGATAGTGTTGCTACAGCGAGGCCCAGGGAACACAGACTGCCTGGAGAAATCCTAGCAAAGCCCTGTGTTTCCCCACAGGAATGTATGTCAGTTTCCGTTCTTTGCCAGCGACGGAGCTCAGAGGCAACGTCAGATTGTGTGTATCTGAGTGAGAGAAAGAACACTGTGACTTCCCCCGTTCCTCTGACGAAAGCGGTTAGAGGGAGAAAAGCGTCCTTTGCTTTGGCTTTCCCGCAGTGAGCTCGGCAGATCTGCCCTTCGCGAAGGGCCGTTTTCCCCCGGAGAACTGCCTCGCGGTAGCCCTGTTCTGGAAGTGGAACGAGTATGCAGTGTTAGCGTTCAGCTATTGTGAAGGCTCGCTTTGGCCCAGGGCAAACGAAGCGCCGGGGGAAATCTTAGCAGAGCCCGGCGCCTTTCCACGGTTCAAAGCGTGGAACTGCAGACTCTTTTGCAAAGAAGAGAGCGCACAGGCAACAGCAGGCTGCACGTTTCTCAGCGAAAGGGAGAACTTCCTAACTTTATCCACTCCTCTGAGCAAAGCAGGCAGAGGGAGAGAACTTTCTTTCCTTCCTCTTTCCTGCAACGAATTCCTCCTTTGCTCTTGCAAACGCAAGGCTTCTTCTGAAAAACTACGTCGCGGTGCAGGGATCCTTCCAGAGAATACTATCTCTCTATG